>NC_068328.1:303030-606060 GCF_000147395.1 Oryza glaberrima
CTTCAAGGACGGCAAGGGTTGCGGCTCATGCTTCGAGATCAAGTGCTCCAAGCCGGAGGCCTGCTCCGACAAGCCCGCCCTTATCCACGTCACCGACATGAACGACGAGCCCATCGCTGCCTACCACTTCGACCTCTCCGGCCTTGCCTTCGGCGCCATGGCTAAGGATGGCAAGGACGAGGAGCTCCGTAAGGCCGGCATCATCGACACGCAGTTCCGCCGCGTCAAGTGCAAGTACCCTGCCGACACCAAGATCACCTTCCACATCGAGAAGGCCTCCAACCCCAACTACCTTGCGCTGCTAGTCAAGTACGTCGCTGGTGATGGTGATGTCGTGGAGGTGGAAATCAAGGAGAAGGGCTCCGAGGAGTGGAAGGCGCTCAAGGAGTCATGGGGTGCCATTTGGAGGATAGACACCCCCAAGCCGCTCAAGGGCCCCTTCTCCGTCCGCGTCACCACCGAGGGTGGCGAGAAGATCATCGCCGAGGACGCCATCCCTGATGGCTGGAAGGCCGACAGCGTGTACAAGTCCAACGTCCAGGCCAAGTGATCATTTTAAGCAAGGAAGAAACCAACGTACGTACGATCCGGCGCGGCTGCCTATATATATATATATACACACACACTATATACTATATATGTGTTGCTGCATGCTTGCATGCATGCACATATATATCCAGAGAAATATTTTTTAAACGAAATAATCTATAAATTTCTGAGCTAGGATCGTGGAGCATATACACGCCAGCACTATAATGGCGTCTGCTCTCCCATCGAACTGGCCCTGTAACAATGGGGTCATTTGTTTTTGCCCACAATATTTTCTGCTAAATTCATTCTCTGATTTTGCGTGAGATTATCATGAGAAGCAGTAACCATGTTGTGTATCCTTTTCTTCACGTCAAATTGCACCGCGCTATTTATTCACGCTGATTTGTGAATGTTTTGTATGGCCATCATATCGGACCGGGAATGCAATGGACCAGTGCACTGGCAACGTTAATTTTGGGCTAATAGCCAAGCCTATTGGACACAACTGCTTAGACCTAGGGAGCATATATTGCTCTCCAATGCGGAGGCTCGACCTTATCCTCTCCCTCTGTCAGTAAGCCTGCTAATGGACTGAATGTAAATGGGTGGAATGGGTTGGATTTCTAAATGGACTGGCTTTGGTTGGATTCAAATGGGGCAATACTCAGAATGGACTGGAGCGGTTTGGATTCATTGAAAAACGGTGTGGGTTGGTTTGGATGTGGTTAAAATTCTTTCGGGTCCAAAATGGATTGTAACCATGGATTCAACCCATAGATACGAGTGGATTGCACTAATGGCCTCTGAATATAGTGATCAGTACAAAGCCAAACCCAGCAGCAGCAGCCAGCGAAGTGTGTGTGAAGCTTAACCAAAGCTTAAGCCCAAAGCAAGCTTAGACACACACACACACACAAGCTAGAAAGCACACTTAAGAGACGCAGATTCATATCAGAGCTCGTAGTCGTAGCAGCGCCCTCCCCCTTCTAGAACCTTCTAGAACCGCCCAATGCCGCTACACCACCACGCCGCCGTCGCCGTTGTTGACGACGACGACGAGGCCAAGCCGCGCCTCCGCCGCCTCCCCGCCGCCGTCCCGCCACCACCGCCGTTGCTGCCGCTCAGCCCGACACCGACCACCACGTCGTGGACGACCAACTCCTCCTCGATCAGCATGTCCCCGAACTTGCCCCCGCCGCTGATGTGAAGCGCCGCCGAGGAGGGGAAGCCCTAGGAAGGAAGAGAGAAAGCGAAGGGAGAGGGAGGGAAAGGGGAACGAGCTGCTCGATCTTTGCGAACGCGGCGGCGTCCTGGACCTTTCCTCCCGATGGCGAGTGGTGACGATTGATGAAGATTGGACTGTACGTGGACTGAACCCATGGATATAAAATGGGTTGAACCCACTAGGCTGGAATGGTTTGGGTTAGTTTGGCCTGGAAGTGCTTGGGGGTTGGTTTGGGTTGGATCTTATAAATGGGAAAATGGTGTGGATTGGTTCGGTGGGCTGCCTCGGCAGGTGTTGGGTTGGATTGGTTTTGGATTGGATTTAGACCCATTGGCAGGCTTATCTGTCAGTGAGTGAAAAAGAGCAGCCCCTCTTTTTCTCCACTAGATCCCCTTTCTTCTCCGTCTTCGGTCTTTTTAACTATTTTTAATCAGGACTCCAATTGGACTATATTCTGGTATGGTCCTTTTAAGAGAAAATTGTGATTTTGCTATCGCAAAAGGATAGTTTCGCTGAAATACTATCTCTTCGAAGTGGTTCATTAAAATGCTATTCTAAACTAAGGGGTGTTCACTAAAATGCTATTTTAGGTCTTTTGGGTTAATACTAATGTTTTTGCTCTATTTCCAATTTGTGTTGTGACCAAACTACCCTTGCCTTAGGTTAATCAGATCGAATCGATCGAATCCAGTCGGCTTCGGCGCATTGCGTTGACTGAGGACTGAGGAGCAGCGGCGACACCGTCGCGCATCCGGCATCGGGTCCGGCCCCGGCGCCGGCGCCGGCCTCCGCCACTCCCCACCTGCTCCTCCCCTTCCTCCTCCCCAGTCCAGTGGCGCCGCGGCCTCCATTCGCGTCCGCCGCCGCCGCCCTCCACTCAGCGCGCCGCATCGGTCCGGGTCCGGCGCCGGCGCCGGCCCCCGCCGCTCCCACTCCTGCTCCTCCCCTCCCTCCTCTCCAGTCCACTCGCGCCGCCGCCTCCATTTGCGTCCGCCGCCGCCGCCCTCAGTCAGCGCCGCATCGGGTCCTTCTCCGACGCCGGACCCCCGCCGCTCCCTCTCCTGCGCCGTAGTCCGTCCTCCCGCCCTCCACTCCCTACTCACACGGGTGCAATACAGAGAATGGCACGGCTGCAATACAGAGAAGGTGGGAAAAGGCAGCAGACAGAGGTAGGGGTAGTTTGGTCATAACACAAATTGTAAATAGAGCAAAAACATTAGTATTAACCCAAAAGACCCAAAATAGCATTTTAGTGAACACCCTTTAGTTTAGGATAGCATTTTAATGAACCACTTTGAAGGAATAGTATTTCAGCGAAACCATCCTTTTGCGATAGTAAAATCACAATTTTCTCTCCTTTTAACTAGTTTCAATCTCGTTCCTCTCCCCGTGTCTTCCTTCAAAAAGTCTAGTTTGCGAGTGTGACGTGCCAGAGTTCCATTTTCCTCTTGACAGCATGTTGAAGGGTTGAGCCTGAGTGGGTTGATGGACCATTATGTTTTTTATGCTTTCCTTACTCATTATTACTTCCATTTATTTTCTTACCAATTTTATGACCCAAAAGTAGCATACTAGTAACTTAAATATTTATTTTTGTACAAATTATAATTTATGATAAAATGCTTCGTAGCATAAAATTTTCGGGTATAAAGTTTTTATTCCATCATAAGGTGTCCTAGTATAAAGTTGTTATTCCACCATGAAATTTCCAGGTATAAAGCTTTTATCCCATCATAAAGTCTATGAGTAGAAAGTTGTATAGCTTTGGTAGATATTTGTTTGTGTATAAATTGCCAAAAAATATTTAGAGCACTATAGAAAGTTTGGAGTAAATGTAGGGAGATATATTTCATTTAAAATGCTACAATACGATAGAAATATGGTTTGGTTAAAAAATACAGTAAGTATCTTTACAAGTAAATTTATACATATCACAATTGTCCTAATTTCACTAGCGAAAATGGATAGAATGTGTGGTTCTCTTCTAGGGGCATTGTAAGCGAACATTTAGCTGGCTAGTCACACTAGCCATAGTAGGCTACCTCACAACCACCAGCATACTCATTTCATTAAAAAAAGACTACTTAGGAGTAGATGTGATACAATCTAATGTAACGAATCTGGACACAATCTAGTATAATCAATCTGGATAGAATAATAATACTAGATTGTGTCATATTTTCTCATATATTGATTTTTTTAGATACAGGGACTTAGGGAGTATAGTGTGGTTCCCCGATCCCTAGCTTCCCAACACTGATCCTCCGTGACGCGGAGGTTGGTATGACTGGTGGCCGCAAAATCTGTGGTTTGTTGTGATGCGGTCGGGCACCCACTGGGTAGGATGCGGTTCTTGTAGATCCTCATTTGATGGGACATTAGTCGACTAATTTAATTGTCCTTCAGAAGACCCTTTAGTAGGCCAAACGTGTCACTTTGATGGTCGTTTGTGGACCGATCGACCTTGACGCTCTAATATGCCTTAGTGGACCCAACAATAGTAGGCAAAAAAGTGGTGCTCTGATAGGCCATTAGTTGATTGAGGATTTTTTTTTTGGATTGCTTGAAAACTTCCGCCCCTTTTTTTTTTTTTGCCTCTAAAACTTTAAGATTTGTGGCCATCGGATTGTATTAAGATTTGTGCATAAAGGAAAAAAATGCTGAAACGGAATTTTCACATAGGTCACACGTAAGATCTCGGTACTAGACAACCAAACCATAATTGAATACAAGTTTTATATAAGTTATATCATAGTTATAGTGTAGTTACAGTGTTGTTACAGTGCAGTTGTAGCGTAGTTTCACTTAAAAAAACTTGTAACAGTTTTTTAGATACTCCCTCTTTTTTTTAAGGAATTGAATTTCACATTGACAATCCCTTAGAACTGAAAGCGTCAAATAATTTAATATCAAAATTTTCTGATCGAGAATTGAAGACTCGATCATGGGCCCAGGTAGGAGAGCAGATACCATAGACCGATAGACTTGTCTGCTCACTCCACAAACCTAGCTCTATTTTTTAAATTTAAAATACATTTTTTTCCGTCCCCTGTGTGCATAGGTAGCTAGACAACGGAAGAATTCCATGCAGGCTTAGTCGACTTGGATCTCTGATTTGTAGAGAGCGTCGGCCTTCCAATTATCGGGGATGACGTCGTTGGCGACAAGCTTCTGGTCAGACTCGGTGGTGACACGGAGGGAGAAGGGGCCCTTGAGTGGCTTGGGAGTGTCTATCCTCCAGATAGCACCCCATGACTCGTTGAGTGGCTTCCACTCCTCAGAGCCTTTCTCCTTAAGTTCCACCTTCACGACGTCACCGTCACCACCGACGTACTTGACAAGCACCGCAAAGTAGTTGGGGTTGGAGCCCTTCTCAACGTGGAAGGTGACCTTAGTCTCACCAGGGTACTTGCAGCGGACGCGACGAAATTGCATATCGATAATTCCCGCCTTGCGGAGTTCCTCATCCTTGCCTTCCTTAGCCATGGCACCGAAAGCATGGCCGGAGAGGTCGAAGTGGTAGGCGGCGATAGGCTCGGTGTTCATGTCGGTGATGTGGATGATGACGGGCTTGTCGGAGCAGGCCTCTGGCTTGGAACACTTGACCTCAAAGCAGGAGCCGCAGCCCTTGCCATCCTTGAAGATAGGGTCATTGCCACATGAGTTCATGCCGAGGAAGGGAGCCTTGTCAACGTCCTTGTACCCACAAGCGCCGCCGTTGTCGTTGGGGCCGGCACCCTTTGGCTTGCCGTACCAGGTACCCCTAGCTTCCAGCCACTGTTTGCCGTAGGCCGCAGTGATGTTGGGGCCAGGCGGCACCTTGGGCGGCCCACATGACACTGCAGACACCATGACCGCTGCCACGACACAGGCCAGAAGGAGACAAGAGGATGCCATTGTTGCTGATGGGTGTTAGTTATTTGTGAATGATGTAGCTCGGTGCTATGGTGGGTGGTATTTATGGGCGGAGACGGGAAAGCCATGGATGGAGCGCCTTCGGGATCGCGGAACCACGCGAGCGTGAAACGGGCTCGGGGATGGACGCATGGCGAGTATTAGTTTTGTTAGGCTAAGCGCCGTTTTCGGATATGATGCTCTAATTATTTAGACGAAACTAGAAATCGAAAGACCAATTTTTTTTATACTGCGATTAGCTTTGGTCCCTCCTTTCTGTTACCTAGCATGCAGCTCCAGGTCTCCCTCCCTCCTTAAGCATGCACGAGTTTGCATGCTCAGCCTTGCACAACCTCTCTCTTCTATCTAATCACTCATTTTTAGTTCATACTTCATATTAAAACGATGGAGGGGGCAATTAGCAAAACTTTAAATTATTTTTTCTTCTAAATTATTTATCTTATCTTTTATTTGATTATGTCATTATATTTTTTTCAATTAAATCTTTATAACAACATCGCACATGATTATATTTATAATAAAAAAAATTGCATGAATATTTTTTTCCTAATTGAAACATTTTTATATTACATATGAAACATCGAGTTATAACTATTGAAACATTAAAAATTATTTACTAAAACATTCGTAAAATACCACATGCAACATTTATAGATAAATTAGTGAAACACCACAAAATATTGATTGAAACATCTGAATAATACAATGTGCAACATTATCCCTAGCAATAAAATAACTTAAAATATGAAACATAGTGAAATTTTAGTTGGAATTCGCTTCTTGTACGTGAAACTGTAGGGGCACCTGGTTTGAGCTCGGTGTACCACGTATTCACTCATGATCATCCAGGATTTCGATCACGCATAAATTGATAAACATGACAACTTTCGATGACTTTTTATACAAGTTTGTATATTGTGGCGTCCTAGAATAATCTTAACAAATGAATGGTAAATCTCAATATGAAACGAGGATGAGCCACGCAAGCAACAAAATAATGACCGTCTGATTCAAACGACGACAATATAGGGAGAAAGTATCATAGCCATAGGATAAGATAAATGGTAAGAAAAAAAAACTTGGGGCAAAGAAGAATCTAGATAAGTTTAGTAAAAAGAAAAAGAGCACCAGTCCCCACTGTTGGGCTATCGTCGCTGCTGCATCATCGATGTTGCCGGCTCACCTGCACAGCAATTAACAGGACAAGAAGCGCTCAGGCGTAGAGGGACTGCAGGAGCACAATGAGGGAAAGATGAGTAAACTCTTCCTCAGCTTCCACCCCAACCTTCTGTCTGGCCTAGCTCGTCCATTGCAGACCAGCAGCTAGAGAACAAGGGAGAGTTAGAGAGAACTAGAGAAGCCTCCTCAGTAACAAGGAAACCGGAGAAAATGAGAGAGAGAGAGGGGGGGAGAGAAAGAGGGTTGTGCAGCTCACAGCTCCAAAGTCCCAATGCCACCTGCTCGTGACATCGGACTCTTGGAACTTTTTTCATTTTCATCTTAGTATATTCTATCCTATGCTCCACTGAAAATTAAAAGTATTTGAGCAAATACCCCCATATTATTACTCACCTTTTTATATCAAGGACCTTATAAATTTCCAAATTACACTATTGTGTATAGCACTTTACATCTGTGATTTTGTTTGGCATCCTTTTTTAAAAACCTACAATGAATACTAGAGCATCGCAAGCAGCTTATAATTTACCTTAAACTAGATCATTCCACTTCTTGGCGGGCACATAATTTAGGAAATTTCGTGAGACAATGAGCAAAATTCTCTAATTTTGGTTCACGGTAAGATTTACTTATTACAAGATATATCTATTTATTTATAACTAAAATTCCTCTTTGAACACCTATTAAGCGTGACAAAAAAAATAAATTTACAAAAATATATGTAGCAATAGAGATGGTTAGAAGGACACAACTCAAGCAACATCGAAGAGAAGGCAGTTATAGTTGCAAAGATAGAAAGGAGAAATGCCAGCATATAAGACAAATAAAAACCCTAACCATGATTCTTGCACTCATCATTTTATTCAGTCAAAATATGTGTTGAGCATTTCAAATTACAAGCCTATTGTTCAAACACTAATTTTGTATGTACCTACGGTAAATATATGATATTATGATAATATTGTTAGTCCCTTTTTGGAAGAATATTATTAATCCCGTTAATGCTCTACAAACACTTATTCAAACATAAGGATATAAATCAAGATAAATCCATAACCATAAATAACATGTAAACATATTTAACAACAAGATAGTTTATAATCACGTGAAGAGGCAACTTAATAAGCTAGTTAGAGGGAAAAAAAAAAAGAAAAGCAAGCAAGCAGTGAGAAGAGCTAGCTAGCTTGTATGTGTGCTGTAGTTGGCCTTGGGCGAAAGCTAGCTAACCGTGCATGCAGCGACGGATTTGAGGATGATGGCGGGTCCTCTCCTTTGACACTGGCCAGGCATTTCCCTCTTTGTGGACGTCCTCCCCTCTTCTGTAGGGAGCTCCATAAGTAGGGAGGAGGCGATGGCTTGACAACAGGGGAAGGTTTGGTCCAACGAAGCAGTGTGGCCCAACTCTGGGCTCTTCATGGCTGGATTCAACAAGGAGGCTGGTGGGTGGCGGAGCGAAGGAGACGTGAGATAGTGCGCGAAAAGTGGTTGCCGAGTAGAGAGCACTGGCGACAGGGTAGGGTCGTCTCCCTAGCTTGATGTCGGCCGAGCAACCTCTCTGCTTGTGGAAATGTTCCCCTTCTCTATGGGATGCTCTATAGGTAGGTGGGGGCCGCAGTACATTAACATGGGAAGGCTTCGGCTGCCGAGGCGACATCGTCCACTTTCAGGCTTTCCTTGGCAGGATTCTGCGAGAAGATTGGTGGGCAGCGGGCATTGGAGGCCTAGCCCAGCGTGAGGGGTAGTGGCTGTGGGGTAGAGGGCGCTGGTGGTGAGGCAAAGTTGTGGTCTTGATGGTGGTTGGACTGGAAGTCGGTTGGCGGAGGGCCACTGACCAGTTGCGATGGAGGCCACGTGTTACACAAGTTGAGATGGTAGTATTAGAGTTGGTGGGCAACGTACCATAGCGTCAGGGGTGCATAGTGTCCCATGCGAAGCCTAGCCTAGTGATTCACTGAGCCAATAGCGACTACGCCTTCGGGCATGGTAACTCTCCTAGGAGCATTGTCGAGGTACCCCTCTTCCCTCGATAAAGATCTCTAGGTGAAAACCATGTTCATTCCTTTGGACGGGTGATGACGGCGTCTTTTGGCATCGCAACTTTCGTGAAGGTGTCGTTTTCCGCCTTGGGGTGTTGTTGTAGACCCGGCGGTGACTGACCTCGCATAGCGGTGACCAGTTCGGTGTTCGACTCTCCTCTCTATAGCTTATGTTTGTGCAGTTGGTGTGAGGTTTCGAGGCGTGCGCTTTGATGCACATCCTTCCTCCACAACTAGTTGTCGATGAAAAACTTTCTTGTAACTCTTTTTTCCTCTATTTTAATGACATTCGGATGACCTCCTTCGATCATCCCAGCAAAAAAAAGTAAAAAAATAAATCTATAGCACTCAACGCAGATTATTTCTCTAATTATTCAGAGGTAACACTGATTTTGCATCAAAACACTAATTAGTGTAGCTGCGTCGGAAGGGCACGCGTGCGCTAGAAGAGCGCATGCACGCGTGTAGGCCGGTGCAGCTGCGCGTTGCTGCTCCTGCTCGCATGGGCCGGCTATGGCCAATTAAGTATACAACTTTTTATTTGTATTTTGGCTATACCCTTGTAAGGCTCTATGCTTCCCTTATATAGGTTGGGGGCAAGGTTATAGTTAGGCAGACACGACTTTAGTTTCTTCACCAATACAAGGAAATACTCAATCGGGGTCCTATGTCATGCCTTCGCATGCAAGGTAACTCCAATGACCGGGTTATATACTACTACATATATCACGATTATGGCCCGCTTCCTATCTTCAGTCGAATATTCAATCCGTGTGTGTATCCGGTACTCATGTCCTCCACACTGATGATTCTCTCAAGAAGATATCAACACATAGGAGGTGAGGTTTAGAACTCGACATCTTTGGTAGGTTTTGATATATTAGATTATATCCACGTACTTCTCCCTTACTTTTGAAGTTCACTTTGAAATTTGATGCATCCGATGCAGAGAATTTAGCTATGTTAAAAGTTGACGTATGAGCTAGATGTACTTATGGTAAAGATGCCATATGAGCAAAATTTTGTAGACAATATTTTGCAATGATGGCTCGCGTTCGTGCATGGATGATTAGATTTGGTAATACTACTTAAGGTTCTAAATAAATGGTATATATGTAATATGAGACATTATAAATCTAATTGATATAGATGGAATAGATGGATGGGGGCTAGTTTTTGAAGTAGGTAATTTCGTCTCGTGTTATTTACGCCACCTCTCGTAAGTAGTGCTTTTAAATATAGTATGACAAGGCCGTCTGGCTGGGAGAGCATACACCATTAGAGCAAGTCTAATAGTACAACCCACTACTAACTCCAATTCATCGATAGCCAATCTAATAGCCAATTCATACAATAATTGCTTACTATACTATTAATATATGGTCCCACCTGTTATACATACAGTGTGTTTTGGAGTCTGTGCTGCAGCTAGCTGTAGATCTGTAGCCTGCTGCTCTTCTCTCTCATCGTTTATCTCATTAAAATATGTTTATAGCTGGCTAATAGCCTGCTATTGTACCTGCTCTTATATTGTTGGCATGTATGTGCTCTACTATCCAAGCTCGGCTAGTTATTTCATTCTTTCATTATAAATTAAAAAAATCCACTCGATCTCGTGTGTGCCATACATACATACATACATACATACATATATATATATATATATATATATATATATATATATACATATATATATACATATATATGTGTGTATATATATATATATATATATATATATATATATATATATATATATATATATATATATATATATGTGCTTGCTGCATGCAGCAACACAAATATATATAGGCAGCCGCACCGGATCGTACGTACGTTGGTTTCTTCCTTGCTTAAAATGCTCACTTGGCCTGGACGTTGGACTTGTACACGCTGTCGGCCTTCCAGCCATCAGGGATGGCGTCCTCGGCGATGATCTTCTCGCCACCCTCGGTGGTGACGCGGACGGAGAAGGGGCCCTTGAGCGGCTTGGGGGTGTCTATCCTCCAGATGGCACCCCATGACTCCTTGAGCGCCTTCCACTCCTCGGAGCCCTTCTCCTTGATTTCCACTGAACGCGCAGAGATGTAGCCTAGAGGGGGGGTGAATAGGCTTTCCTGAAATTTTCTCAACAATCGCAGCGGTTAAATTAACAGTGCCCGGAACCTCCTGGTGAAGAACACCAGAACTTCCTGGCAGAGATGAGCAGCCTGGAACTTCCGGAGTTCTTGAGCCAGGAACTTCCGGGCAACAGAGAAAATCAAAATTTGGGGAAGCAAAATAGGTCCTAGCTATAGACAATCAGGCACAAGGTTGCACAAGATGTAAATCACAAGATACCAGCAGATTCAAACACAGATCATGCACAAGAGAGACAAAGGCGATTTTTTCCCGAAGTTCGGATCACACGGATCCTATTCTCCGTTGAGGTGCTCAAAGAGCCGGGTCTCGATTAACCCCTTGCCTCACTTATGCAAAGATCCCAGAAGAAGTCCACAGCCTTCAACTCAACACTTCTAGGTCATTTTCTAGAATTGAGTGACCACCAAGATCCAACTCACAATTCCTTCTAGAAAAGACCACAAGTGCAAGTTGCTCTACCTAGGACAACCTCTGAAAACTCAGCACAAGAATCTTTACTCACTTACCTCGTTTCCTTGCGGAGGTGAGGAAAACCTTCACAAACTTTCCCGGGACATCCACAAGATCTTTGGAGGCTCACGGGCAAACACCTAACCGTCTAGGAGAAGATCTCCAAGAGTAATAAGTCCAAGTGACAGCCCACAAGGTATCCAAAGTGCTCAAACAAACATAATCTTCAAGCCATCTCCAAAACACTACTACACTCTAATCCAATCTCTCAATCTCACAAGATAGGCTGTAGATTTGAGTGGAGGAAGCAAAGGAAGCTTGGGAGTGGCTAGAAAACCCTAGAACATGAAAGAACTGAAGTGGAATAGCCAAAGGGTGACCTAGGGACGAAATCCATATATATAACGGCTAGGTGACGTCATCTAGCCGTTACTCACAAGTTTGAACTGGAAACCTGCCAGGAGGTTCTGGGCAAAAGTGCCAGGAACTTCCGGGCAGCACTTAGGAAAAATCTAGCTAAACTTCGGTGCCCGGAAGTTCCGGCCAGAACCTCCGGGTAGCCCTCTCTGTCTCGGGGAGAAAATAAACTTTGGTGTCCGGAGGTTCCGGCCAGAACCTCCAGGTAGGCCTCTCTGTCCCGGGGAAAAACATTTCCAAAAAAAGATTCCAAAAACCTTTAGACTCATGGATATGACTCAGAGCACTTTGTATACCCTAGAACCACACTTGAAACCCCTCTTTATAGTACGGTTTTTCCTAAACTCAATTTCGAAAGTGAAAGACCTAGTCTAATCACCTTCGGTGTTTTTCGCACTTAGGAACATTCAAATTGGGGGGGTCTCCTTGCATTCTTAGCCATCACAACTTGCTTTGGGACTAAATTCCTGTGAATAAACTTAATAAACACGTTAGTCCCCTTTAACCACCTTGTCATTAATCACCAAAACCCACTAGGGGGTTCAAGTGCACCTTCATCCACCTCCACGACATCACCATCACCAGAGACGTACTTGACTAGCAGTGCAAGGTAGTTGGGGTTGGAGGCCTTCTCGATGTGGAAGGTGATCTTGGTGTCGGCAGGGTACTTGCACTTGACGCAGTGGAACTGCGTGTCGATGATATCGGCCTTACGGAGCTTCTCGTCCTTGCCATCCTTAGCCATGGCGCCGAAGGCAAGGCCGGAGAGGTCGAAGTGGTAGGCAGCGATGGGCTCGTCGTTCATGTCGGTGACGTGGATAAGGACAGGCTTGTCGGAGCAGGCCTCCGGCTTGGAGCACTTGATCTCGAAGCATGAGCCGCAGCCCTTGCCGTCCTTGAAGATGGGGTCATTGCCGCAGGAGTTCATGCCGAGGAAGGGAGCCTTGTCGACATCCTTGTACCCACAGGCGCCGCCGTTGTCCTTGCGGCCGGCACCCTTGGCCGCACCGTACCAGGTGGCCCTGGCTTCTAGCCACTTGTCGCAGTAGCTTGCCGTGATGTTGGGGCCCGGTGGCACCTTGGGTGGCCCGCAGGAGACAGCGGACACCATGGCCGCCACCACGACAGAGGCGAGTAGGAGGGAGGAGGATGCCATTGCTGATGATGAGTATTAGTTGTCGTTGGTGAATGATGTTATGTAGTTGGGTGCCATGGAGGGTGGTATTTATGGGCGATGGAGGGGACAGCCACAGCCATGGATGGCAGGCCACAGGCATAGGGATCGCTCACATGCGCAGCGTCGAGCGCATGACTTGGGTCGATGTCGAGTCGAGCTAGCGCATGTCCAGCTAACAAGGGAAAGACATCTTCTTAATTTTCTTTATTAAGGGAATGCCATTATATTAGTGATTGTGACGCCTTCCATTTCATAATCCTACTAGTATTAATTATTTTTATTATGAGGAAAAGTGGCTAATCACCGTCATTGGCATCGGCGTGGGCATGGGGCCTGGTTCAATTGGCACCGGTTTTGGGCGAGAGTTATTTTTAGGTTCGCTCTAGGGTATCTGTTGGAGGCCTTTTTTTTTGTCACACTACCAAAATTTATCTTCTGGGAATCCATTTGGCCTTCTCTTGGAGATGCTCTTAGCGCAGCTTTGCCAACTAACACCCCTTGATTTTTCAAGCCAATCACCAATGAATCGATCGTGTTGGCCTTTGTTTTATGGCTTATTACATCTCACAGTTGGGTCGGGTCTCCATCCAAACTATTCCCTCCTTCCGTTGATATATGACGACGGTTAGTTGAAAAATAAACTAACCAACATCATTCATTAATGGAAGGAGAGAGTACAAATTAACATAGGACGGGTCTTCAGAACGACTTTTTTCTATGTCATGCATATCATGGATCGCAGATGATTGAGATAGTATGTACATGTCTTCTTAGTAAAATCATTGCATCTCCACGACATCTAATTACTATTCTTTTTAACGAAACATACACAGAGGACAATCACTCCTATGAATGGACACACAAAGACTACGATCTATCTCTATGAATACCTCCGAAGACATGCACACAACTATAGAAATGGTTTTCGCACGCGATCTCCCAACCAAATTCGCATGCAAGCACTACTACAGGACCCCCTATTGGTACCGGTTGGATACCACCATAGATGCTGGTTTCCCAACCGATACTAATTTGATAACACCTTTACCCGTCCACATAGGTGTCAGTCCTAAAATGGACATCTAACTGACACCTATGCAGGTTATGGTTACCGGTTCTTACCTCATAACCGTTACCTATAATCCCTACAATCGGCACCTATAATATTTGAATAAAAAAAAGATGCAAACTCACACACACACACACACACACACACATATCGGATTTTCCCTGGCGGCCACTAAAGAGCACCGCCAATGAAAAACATTGCCATATTAAAAAAAAAACCCCGTCAGACTAAAAAAAATCCACCGCCACCTTCTTCTCCTTCTCCTCTCATCGTCCTCCCCCTCCTCTAGATCCACTAGCAGCCTCCAGATCCACCGGCGGCATCCTCCTTCTATGCTCCTCCCTCACTGGCAGCAACTCCCTCTCCTCTCCGCCTCCTCCCTTCTCCCTCTCCAAGATCCGTCTCCGCCTCAGTAAGCAGTGGCGCTCCGGGGAGGCACAGTGATGGGCGGCCTATGGGTGGCGGCGGCTCTCCTCCTCTCTGCCCCTCGCCTCCTCTCCCTCTCCCCTAGCCTCCCACCGGTGGCGCACGGTCTCCTCCTCTCTGCGGAGGCGGGGCGCAACCTCCTCTCCGTTGTGGCCACGAGCGGCCTCCTCCTCTTCGCCG
Organism: Oryza glaberrima; assembly: GCF_000147395.1. Taxonomy (NCBI): domain Eukaryota; kingdom Viridiplantae; phylum Streptophyta; class Magnoliopsida; order Poales; family Poaceae; genus Oryza; species Oryza glaberrima. The sequence continues at coordinate 317,775 of NC_068328.1, forward strand.
CTGGTCGCCGCGAGCCCGGGGCTGGATCCGGCTGCCGCGATGATGGGGGTGTCCGGATCGGCCGCCGTGACAACGGGGGAGGCCGGCGAGGAGGCAGCGACGACTTCTCCACGGTGGCGGGAGGGTAGGAGCGAATCTGGTGGCAGGCGGTGCTTGGGCGGTCATCCACGGCGTTGAGGAGGTGGATCCGATGGCTGCTGCCACGACGACGACAACGGCCGGACTCCTCCAACCCCCTTCCCTCTACCACTTGGCGACCACGGCGTGGGATTCGGTAGGCAGCGGCCACGGCAAGGTGTTGTGACGGTGGGCTATGCTTGTGGCCGTGGCGGCCAGCGGTGTTTGCGGCTGTGGCGGCCAGCAGCACCGATTTTGAATTTTCTTTTATCCCAATAATTGTTATCACCGGCGGTTCTCTTTAGCTTGATTTTCGCTAGCGGCCAGGCGGCCGCCAGTGAAAATGCATTATTTCCACTTGCCTTTGGTCGCTGGCAGCACCTCTGGCTGCCAGCGAAAACTATTTTTGTAGTAGTGATGGTGCATGGTTCTCATCCGGATGAGATTAGGTAAACTTAGGGTGTGTTTGAGGAGAAGGAGATTGAGAAGATTGGGAAGATACGCAAAACGAGGTGAGCTATTAGCTCATGATTAATTGAGTATTGACTATTTTAAATTTTAAAAATGGATTAATATGATTTTTTAAAGTAACTTTTTTACTGAAAAATTTTACAAAAAACGCACTGTTTAGTAGTTTGGGAAACGTGCGCGCGGAAAACGAAACAAACAAACTCACTCTCTCACCCTCTCGAATGCTGCCTTAAGGCTCTGAATAGAAGTTATATATATACTCTCCCCTTCCTAGAAAAATCCAGCTTTTGAGAATTAATCTGGATAAGCGTTTATGATGATTTTTTTTATGTTCTAGATCTAGTTGATATGTAGAGAAATTGATAGATAGGGGCCAACATTTTTATGTAGGTAATTTTGTCTCGTGTTATTTATGCCATTCGTCTTGCTTTTAAATACAGCCTGACATAGCCGGCTAGCTGGGAGAGAATACACCATTAAAGCCCAAACCGAACAGGGTCCTCTTACAGCTGGAGGTTGAAGCAAACCCGATGAACAAAAGAAGATTCAGTCTAACTTTAAAAAAACTCTGCCAGAGACTAGGAAGGGCACCAATTGGCAGCAAAAATCTTTGCTGGAGATGACACCTCGTCGTTGTGGAGGAAGAAGACCTCCCACCATAGAGCAAATATGTTGCACTTTTTGACTCAAACACCAGAGAAAAACCAAATAGCATCCTTCCAAATGGCGCAAGGCAGAGCAAGCTCTGATTTTGAGCTCAAGCCAGCCATGGAAGGAGACAGCTAGGACAAAAAGGATGCGTGTTGGCATCTCCATCGAGCTATACAACAAAGGAGAAGAAAAAGACCTAGTATGAGATAAACTCGATTTAAAACGGGATGAACCTGATGGCTTCCCGGAACCCCCCCCCCCCCCCCCCCATCACTCACCCCCTCGCCGATGACCAGCAGACACCGAAGACGGAGAAGAAAGGGGATCTAGTGGAGGAAAAGAGGGGCTGCTCTTTTTCACTCACTGACAGAGGGAGAGGATAAGGTCGAGCCTCCGCATTGGAGAGCAATATATGCTCCCTAGGTCTAAGCAGTTGTGTCCAATAGGCTTGGCTATTAGCCCAAAATTAACGTTGCCAGTGCACTGGTCCATTGCATTCCCGGTCCGATATGATGGCCATACAAAACATTCACAAATCAGCGTGAATAAATAGCGCGGTGCAATTTGACGTGAAGAAAAGGATACACAACATGGTTACTGCTTCTCATGATAATCTCACGCAAAATCAGAGAATGAATTTAGCAGAAAATATTGTGGGCAAAAACAAATGACCCCATTGTTACAGGGCCAGTTCGATGGGAGAGCAGACGCCATTATAGTGCTGGCGTGTATATGCTCCACGATCCTAGCTCAGAAATTTATAGATTATTTCGTTTAAAAAATATTTCTCTGGATATATATGTGCATGCATGCAAGCATGCAGCAACACATATATAGTATATAGTGTGTGTGTATATATATATATATAGGCAGCCGCGCCGGATCGTACGTACGTTGGTTTCTTCCTTGCTTAAAATGATCACTTGGCCTGGACGTTGGACTTGTACACGCTGTCGGCCTTCCAGCCATCAGGGATGGCGTCCTCGGCGATGATCTTCTCGCCACCCTCGGTGGTGACGCGGACGGAGAAGGGGCCCTTGAGCGGCTTGGGGGTGTCTATCCTCCAAATGGCACCCCATGACTCCTTGAGCGCCTTCCACTCCTCGGAGCCCTTCTCCTTGATTTCCACCTCCACGACGTCACCATCACCAGCGACGTACTTGACTAGCAGCGCAAGGTAGTTGGGGTTGGAGGCCTTCTCGATGTGGAAGGTGATCTTGGTGTCGGCAGGGTACTTGCACTTGACGCGGCGGAACTGCGTGTCGATGATGCCGGCCTTACGGAGCTCCTCGTCCTTGCCATCCTTAGCCATGGCGCCGAAGGCAAGGCCGGAGAGGTCGAAGTGGTAGGCAGCGATGGGCTCGTCGTTCATGTCGGTGACGTGGATAAGGGCGGGCTTGTCGGAGCAGGCCTCCGGCTTGGAGCACTTGATCTCGAAGCATGAGCCGCAACCCTTGCCGTCCTTGAAGATGGGGTCGTTGCCGCAGGAGTTCATGCCGAGGAAGGGAGCCTTGTCAACATCCTTGTACCCGCAGGCGCCGCCGTTGTCCTTGGGGCCAGCACCCTTGGGCGCACCGTACCAGGTGGCCTTGGCTTCCAGCCACTTGTCACCGTAGCTTGTCGTGATGTTGGGGCCCGGTGGCACCTTGGGTGGCCCGCAGGAGACGGCGGACACCATGGCCGTCACCACAACACAGGCGAGTAGAAGGGAGGAGGATGCCATTGCTGCAATATAATGTTATTGCTGGTGGATGATGTAGCTGGGCGCCAATGCGGGTGGTATTTATGGGCGGAGGCGAGAGAGCTATGGACGGAGCACCGCCGGGATCGCGGGACAAAGGAAGGCGTCGGGGGATCGATGGACGCATGGCGGCCGCTACCTACTTTGTCGGGCTGACCGCTACTAGTTTCGGATGGTGGGCCTGGGCTTCATCCCAAACTTCTTTTCTAGTAGTAGCTTTCTCAATTTACCACACTGAACCTGGAATTATTATTAATTAATGGTTTAATCACGACAAACATTAACTCTCAGTCTTTCTGCAGCAGATGATCCAGATATATATAGTGTAGGTACATGCATGTCTTCTCAGTAAAAAATCGTATATTGTTCATCCCTATTTACTGTACATTTAATCGCAATATATACTAGCATCACATTTGTATTATTATAGAGTATATATATCTCAAGCACATGTAAACAACGCCAGCCCAAAATTAAAGGAAGGAAACGTATCCTTTGCCGTAGCATTTATCGATAGCATATTAGGGCACGTTCAATGGTTGAGGCGAATATGGTCTCTTAAATAATACAAGATTATTTAGAGACCATATATTTACAATAGTTGAGACGATAAAGGCTCTAATCATTAACTTAAAAAATATTTACAAACTTGAAAAATGGATTAATCTCATATTTTAGAACAACTTTTATAGAGAAAGTTTTCGAACGAAACACACCGTTTAACAGTTTGAAAAGCGTGCCACTTTTATCTAGAAGTTTATCCGGTTTTCGTTGGAGAAAAGAATAGTGCCTATATATCCAAACGTAGACACCTGCCACACAAGCATGAGGTGATTACTTCTATTATACGCTATGTTCCCATTTATCACATAATTTGCTAATATCATAAAAGTTCTACGAATTTAATACTATTTTTTTTCTTTTACTGCATCGTACTGTGAAATTAACATTTTGTTCCCATATATTTTCCCTTTGTTCTATTCTTGTATCCTCACTCTTCTCCATCTTAAATAACAGTAATGCTAACTCCAGTTAATGCTTGTTCCCATGCTTCGACAACAAGCTCGTGTGCTCGAGCTCTCTAGTCATCTACCGTAACATGTATTTTGTTTAACATATGAGTCTATCTATTTTGTTTTTGTTAATAATAACTATTTTAACCCATGCTTGATGTATCCATGTTGCTTAACTAGTTTGTTAGAAGTTGATACAAATTTGATTTCTAAAATTATCCGAGAATACTCGATAGTAATTATCCATATAGATAATATTCAGTTATATAAATAGTCCAACAAATATCTATGATTTTATGGAAAAACTAAAAGGCAACGTTTGGAATGAATATAATGTTCATAATGCACTGTAAACTTATCAACGTGTTCAAATACATATATCTTAGAGCAAATTTCATAAAACTATCAAATTATCATAAAACTATGAATTTAATACTATTTTTGGAGTAGATATGCTATTCTCCCTTCAGCGGCCGTAGACGTCGGACCCTACCAGGGGCGGAGTCACGTGTGGGGCAGCTTGTGCTTGGGCCCCACACATGGCAAAAATTTTCAAGGGAGAAACACTGAAATATTGAAATTTACGTAGAATTTGCACAAAAAAATTAATAGCTATATGATTCAGCCCTAGTCTTGCTAAAATGCTGCCTCCGCCTACTATTGCGTCGATGAGCCGGACGAGGAAGATGGACGCCCACATCTTGTTCGAACTACACAAGAAAGAAAGAGGGAAAAAAAAGGAACAATAACGAGATGAACCTGAATATGGGATAGACCCTTTGCCGGCTGCCAGAGACGAAAGGAAAGGGAAAGGAGGTCACAACTCACACGAGAGATTGATTTGGCCTTTGGGTTTGGGGTCGCCTCTCAGGATGGTTGGAGAGGCCCCCGAAAGATTGCGACTCAAGTCCATTCCCTCGAGTGAGATGAATTTTCGCGCAAAGTAACCTGGATGGAAGTTATTGGTGGTTGCATCAACTGAAATCTCACCTCATTGCTAGACATGAATGCTCCCTTTGCTCTGGTCTGGTCCATCAACAAGTACGTTAACGTACGTACCTTTGGCATGCCTGCCTTCACCCATTGAATGCTTCATCTTTGTAAATACCCTACTCCATCTCCATCTCCATGTTGAGCTTGAGAAGATGCTACTTCTTGGCCCAGCGGCCAGAATCTTTTCGGCCCTGTCCTTGACGTTGATGGCAGGTACTAGCTAGGTTAGGTAATCCTCCTATCCCTCGCACGTGACGTGATGGCCTCCATCTTCACAAGAGGAGCGAATCGCATATAAGCTCAGTTTACATCAGACATACAATTGATCAACGGAATTTCTTTCACAACAGCTCATATCATCATCTGTTACAGTCAGTTGCAACTATCATCAACACACTCGCTCTATTCAGGAAAATTGGCAACACAGCAAAGAAAAAACCCGAGTCAACAGACCTCCAACGCTCCAATGAAATAACAAACTTACTTCACTGTTCCTTGATCTATACCTCATCATCCTCCCCCCCCCCCCCCCCCCCCCCCTTCACCGAAAATGGCCAAGGCAAACAAATCTACATCGTCTGCAAGCTGGGCGCCGAGGCTTTTTCGGCGAGCACTTACTCAAGTAAACAGGTGGCCCTGTTCGGTGGTCTCTAGCTCTCTTCCAAGCTGCATGTGAACAAATTTCCTGTGCTTCTGCTTGTTGATCCTGGCGCTTAACCTTCTCACCTGTGATTGAACCCTGCATAAATGCAAGTACGATTAAACAAGATAAGTATGGCTAAACAAGAGTGCTTACGCCCAAAAAAAAAAAAACTGCGCAGAACCGCTATCGTGCATCTTTGATGCTTGCCTAAAGACAAAGAAGATCATATTCTTTGACACTTGGACTGGGGAATACAAAATTTCTTCAAAATATAGAAGTAATTACCAGAAAATCTTTGCAGAGAACCATTGCCACCAATCATATGTGACTCAATCCTTCTTTCTTGGCCTAAATGCATTCTTTCAGGCCAAACAGAATTCAACCTCCTTGCGAAGTCCTCCACTTCTCTGCATGTTAAAAGTAAAACTTGTCAGGTATGTCAGTAGTAAATGATGTTGAATGCTCTCTGCAACTTTCTCAACAGGCTTAGGAGAGCAATGAACTTGACCAGAAGCAACTGCGATTATTAAGCAAAACTTCTATGAACTTGACCAGAAGCAACTGAATTATATCATGCTGTTTTTCAGCTGCGAATTTTGAACTAACCAACTTATATATCAGCACAAATACTAAGAAGAATTGTTTTTAGGGGCAAAACATGTAATTTGCTAAAGCATAATAGCATATGCAAAATAGGGCGCTATAGAGTTTTGATGCATTGGAAAGAAAAGAACGGCGCAGAAAAAACAGAACTGTATGCTTGAGATGTCATATCCTCACCTGTCAAGCTCTTCCTGCATTGCAGGATCAAGTCCATCATCAAGGTCAGCATCTTCAAAGGGGTACTCAACATCATCTTGCACATCTGAGCTTTGGCAAGGTGTTCTAGAAATATTACCAGTACCCGCATTGAATGGAACTCCACGAGTAGCTTCCTCCTATAAGTCAACAGATAAGTAAGAACTTGACTGTTCTCCACACAACTACTCAACAAAAAACAGTGAGGACACCTAACCTTGTTTACAGGTTCAGGATTAGCTTTTGGGGGGTTCTTAGAATGGTCCTTTCTTCTCTTGTTCTTTTTCTTATTCTTAGAAGCTTTCCCACCTCCAGAACCTATAAAATGGATAAACCTTTATATGAAATTGCTAAGTTTTTTCTATATAGAAATACTCTTTGAGCAAGCTCTTTGGTTGCATGTTTGCATCTTTGCCTAAATATTGTAACCAGATTAGTTAAAATTGACTATAGAATTTGACCCTGGATGACAACTTAGTAGTTTACTGATTGCTCAGCGTTATTCAGCAGAACAGGATAATCATGGTTGAATGAGACAAGGGAAACAACGAAGTTATATAGTCAATATAACTCACTGTAATTATACCTCCATCCCCATTTATAAAACATAGTATCTCATCCAGTGACCGCTCATCTTTTTGCTCTTCTTGTACTTGAACATCCTGAAACAAAATTAGCATAAGATTCTTAATACATGACATTCAAACATGAACTACACTGCTGAATGGACAGGATAAATATCATTTCACGTGGCCTACAGGCCTAATATCAGAATGCATACTCTGATGATAATACAACAGTTTGGATTTTATCATATTTACCTTCAGTTTCTGGCGCTCCTGTAGTTCTTTCCGCTTCTTTGCATATAATCGATTCAACAAACGGATCCTGGGATCATCATTTATATTTTTCAGGGGTTCCAATTTCTCTTCCTGAATGAATGCAAGTTCCACAGTAAGCATCAATACATGCTGATAACTATAAGCAGACATGCGATTTGTACCTCTGTTAAGTCATCTGGCAAATGGAAAATATCACGAATTTCCTCAGGTGTCTTTCCTTCAATTATTCGAGCAAGTGCTCGACTGGTAAGATCAACCAATGGCTTTAATTGGAGACTATCAGCCGCCGATGTCAGCTCACATAGTCTTTCTGTATCTATTCTGACAAACTTTTCATCAAATGATTTTCGCTCCTGCACAATAAATGTGACCATGATATGATAACTGGAGAAATGTAAATTCATCAAATGATTATTTCCTCTTATAACATAAAGTAAATGCCTAAGTGGCTAAAAGAATTAGCATCCTCTCCAGAAAGTTTCCCGAAGTTCATAAGCTGAATCATGCCATGATCCTTATCGATAAAAATAGGAGTATTAAAAGAAGCAGAATTACCCTTGAGACTATTACTTGTAACAAAACAACTACGGGAATAACATGGCTGTTACAGGAAGCAAAATTACATAATGGTCTATACTTGCAACAGGTGGACGCCTGAAACAAGCAGAAGAGAGAAAGCAGTAAAAAGGGAGTTGCCAGAAGACAAAACTTAAATCACAACATACCTTGTTTGAGCGCCCTGGGACTTGATGAAACCGACAATAGTCAAGAATCAAACTCAAACTTGTAGGGTTAACTCTTTCTGGGAGAGCAATTGCATGATTTTTTGATGATCCTGTTCCATTTTTTACTATCTCTCGACATATCATAGGGCAAAACATGGCAACCTCCTCCTCCACTTGTTGTATGGAACCATCAAAGCACTGAAGCCAAATATAACTCTTCAACGCCTGTGAGTTCACAATGACATTAAATTGGAACCAAATGAATAGCTGATAAGGCTGGAGAACAATTGTTTCCCCTCCAATAAACAGAAAAAATAGTTATGATCTAGAAATGCATAGGGGTCATACCTCTGGCTTTATTACTGCCAACTCACTTTCTGACATTATTGCCAATTCCAGAGAAACAACAAAGCCGCAAATACAATACACCAGAAAATTTACAAGAAACTCCTTTCGGGGTATAACACCTGCCAGTACTCCAATGGCCGGAAATTATGTCGACAAACTTTTATCCTGTACAACAAATCACAGTACCCTGTTTTTGGTCTTCAATTGGATAGTGACCTTATTTCTCTTTTGATTCAACAATGGTCTTTATTTATGACTAATGGAATGAATGATCTTGTTTAGCCTACAGTACAGAGAGAAACCCGAGATGCATAAGTTATGGCATTTTGGAGTACACAAGGGGTAAATAGTCACATAGAAATGCAATATGACACATGAAGCAAAACTTTTTTTAAAAAAAAAAAAGAAGAAAGATAGAGCATCCAGCTTCAAATAGAGAAATAAAATATGCAGCCTTTCTACAGTTGTACTCTCAAGGTAGTAGCAACTAAATGGCATCACCAAATGACGTAAAGCTCACTATTGCCCTTTCAAAAGTACTGATAGGTTCCTAGGCTAATTCTGGTTACACTACATAGACACCTCGACCCAATAGGTACAAACAGATTCACGCTGGGTACCATTTGGCGGTATGACTAACTGATCCATATTTGAGGTCCACAGGTTGAGTTCATTGAAAGAATTAATCCTCATAAATGCAGAGGAGAAGGCACTAGTCTATGCACTTAATCCTGGTACCGAACATGCATGGGCATCCAGCAACCAAATATGAAATCAGATATGCATGTGTAATCAAAGCAATGAAATGGAAACTAGGTAATCAAAGATACAGCAATTTGCATCCGGCGACACGTTCCCCCTGTCTAATCGGCAAAAAATGGCCTCCATTTGGTCCTCGTAAAACACATAGCTATACAACCTAACAAGGCCGCGGCTACGGCAAGAAACTTATCCATTCCCCGGCAAGAGACAAGGTAAGAAAGACGTGAATCGCAACCACCGGAGCAGCGAAATGGGGTTAAACCCTAAACGAGGATTGGCGCCGCGGAGGGAGGCAAACGGAAGGCGTGTCGCAAAAGCAAGCAATCCACGAAACCCACTCGACGGCGACGGTGTCGGCTGTCGCCCCGGCCAAAACCCTAACCCGGGAACCGACCCTACGCACGAACGCAAACGAAGGAAAGGATTGGGCGCGGGCGCGGGGGCGGGGGCGTACCTCGTGGCGGAGAGAAGGAGAGGCTGGAGAGGGAGAAGGCGGCGGTGACGGCGGCGGCGGCGGCGCCGGCGGCGAGGAGAGGAGAGGAGAGGGGGAGGTTGTGGTTTTTTGGTTGGTGGGGGTGCGCCTGCGGTTTGGGGGAAGCGAAGCGAAATGGGGGAACCCGGCCGGTGGAGTCCTTATCTATCCCGCAACCCATCTTGGGCTTGGGCCTGGAATTCCAGCCCACTGGGCCGTGGGCCTGCCTTCCTTCCTTTTTCTTTTTTTTATATATGTAATATTTATTATCTCACAAAAATATTTTTCATAGTATTAATGACCAAATTACCACAAAATTACATATTTAACTCGGCGTATCACAAATGACACATTTAACACCAAATTTATCACGGAAATTACACGTTTAAGATGAAGTATCACAAAACTATATGTTTATTAACTAAAGTATCACAAAACTATAAGTTTAGAACCAATTTAGTCACAAAAGCAATAATGCTTATAGCTCCAACATAACAATGGTGCTAGGGATCTAAACTCCAAAAGTTGTAGTTTTGTGATAACTTAAATATTAAACATGCATTTTTGTGATACTTAACATTTACTAGTTTCATGATAAATTTCGTGCTAAATCTGTAGTTTTGTGATACAACGCATTAAATCTATGGTTTTATGATAATTTGGTCAAAATACCTATAGTTTTGTGAAATGTACTCACAGGGAAATAATAAGAGGGAGAAGTGCCAAACTGAGGATCTCCAAACGCTGCTGCACAGGCTGCAATTGCTGTATGTATATCCTATTCTTCATCATTTTTAATCTCAAGAATAGCAATATTTATATACCGAATTGTCCCATGATCTCAACAACCTACCACAAGGACAAGGATCACAACTCACAAAAGTGGTAGCCATGATTTCAGTTTGATCTCATCAACAGGAGACACTGAGACAGTAGCAGCTGTCGGGGGAAAAAACGAAAAGGAAATAGTGAGTGACAGCGTGATACAAATATGGACTCGCTGGTCGTACCGAGGGTCGTAAGTCACTAGAGTATGAAGTAGCAGCTCAGAGGGGGCAAAAGGTACAAGATCTTCATCTTCACATTCTGAGCAAAAGGTACACGGTATCCTTTCTGCGACAAAAAACCTAGGAAGAAACTCAATCAACATCTTGGAGCTGAACCTGAACGACGCAGGGCGCTCCTCTCTTACCACCGGCCTTATCTTGCATGCATGGGGCATCCAAATCATAGTAGGAGTACCCTTTTCTTAAATTCATGTCCTGAACTGAACATGAAGGCAGAGCGTCAATGAGAGATGTTGAGCAGATACTAACTGCTAAGGGCCGGGGAATGCAGTTCGTTTTCGCCTGAACATTACTACCAGCAGCCCATTTCAGTTGCATTGAACTCTTCAAATTAAATAGCCTCATCAGGGGATTTACCATAGAACAAAGGCATGCTCAGATCAGCGATCGTCGGAGCTTAGACGTGTATCTGGTGACAATGGAGAGGTGGCGGCGAACGTCGAGAGGGGAGGCACCCCACCGAGAAGAGCGTAGCGACGGCGAGGACAGCCATGGAGAATCGACAAGCTTTACGTCTTGTGTGGAAGAAAGCGGAAAACTATCCAATCGTTTTCTTTTCCTTTTCTTTATTTTATTTTTTATTAAATACTGTAAAAAATAATAACAATATAATAATATAATAGTACTGCCAAGAAGCGGAGCGAGGGCACGGGAACGGGAGACGGGTGGGAGGGATTCATATGGCGTCACCGGAGGAGAGCGCAATGGCGGAGCTGTTGAGGGTCGCCGATTTCTCACCGGCGATTGCCTGGTCCGGTCGATGATGCGCGCTGTGTTTGGCAGGAGACGGTGGAGGAGGAGGAGGTGCTGCGGCGGCTCGGCACGGGGGAGAAAGGAGGCGGCGCGCCGCCTCCGCCTGCACGGGCCCAACCCCAACGTCGTCATCCTCTCCCACCACCAAGTGCCTCCCTCTCCCTCCCTCCCCCTGTTGATAACTGATTCAGTGCTCCGGTATCTGCTAGGAAGGAGTAGCTGTTTCACTCTATCCACATTGTTGAATACTCTCAATGAATGAATATTGTTGGCGCAGGCCGCTCTTGTGCGGATTGTTGTCTTGGCATTTTTGTTTTATTTTATAAATTTTGGAATCAAATTGGTCGCGCTGCTCTTTTTGTTTCTGCATTCTGGATTATCTGAATGGAGTCTCTACACTGTACACCACACTTCAGCATTATTCAGTAACTGCACACACACACACACACACACACACACACACACACACACACACTAAGCTGCCTCCAATGCAAAAGGGACAGTGTCATTTCCCTGCTACAAATGTCCTAATTTCCCTTCGGTGTGATTTTTGTTGAAAACACTTGTGTCGCAACAGTGGATTCATCAAAATGTCTGCTATGCCTGTTAACTCTACTTAATTTCTTTTCTATAAAAGCAGGTGTCCCTCTATAAACACACACACGCTACTTGGCTTGCTCTTGTAAATGCAACTGCTTGTTCTCTCCTGTGAAAAATGACAATTGGCAAATAGCAATTACTCATGCTTCTTGACAACTTGGGGTAGTACCACCGTAGAACTAGAAAATAAACTACACTGAGGATTAGCCTCATGTGAAAATATCTTACAATTATTGCTGCAGCTCAAAGAGTGTCTGAGAGATTCCCTCTTGGATAGTACTACTACAGGGCTCATGCCTCCCCCCTCATTGTGTTCAAAGCAACGGTTTTCTATTATTTCTTCTGGACATGAGACACAGATATGAGCAATATGAGCACAGATTTGGATTTTACTAGTGCTAGTTTTTTTTTAATATGTGACGCCGTTCACTTTAGCGTGACATTTGACTGATCATCTTATTCAAAAAAATATATATAAATGTCATATATTTTGTTGTGACTTGTTTTATCATCAGAGAAACTCTAACCTTAACTTATATTTTGACATATTTGCACTAAATTTTTGAATAAAACGAATGGTCAAACGTTATGCGAAAAGTCAATGCTGTCATACATGAAAAAACAGAGGTAGTACTAGTTTTTTTAATGTACTGTTCATTTATTCCCAATGTGTGAGTTTCAATGTTCACCTGTTTTAATTTTTACAGTTGGTTTCTAGTAAAAAAAAATTACACTATCTTGATTATCTAGGTCCCATATACCGATTACTTTTCTAACTAAAATTGATCTGTGTAAGATCATTTTATTTAAATAAAATAGCTTCATAAGGTCAAATTTATGGTTGCTGCAGGAGGACAGCATGCTTCGAAAATTCCTGATGAAGCTCTTCTCACTCTGGGAATGGAACAATATCTTCCCCAAGTACAGGAACATGATCTGTGTCATACTTAACTCCATGTCATGGGTTACTGTATCATCTACAGTTGTGTCCCTCACCATTGCTTCAGCTGGCCAGAGATCTTCCATGATGTCCATCACTATATATTTACTAGCTACAAGCTTGACAGCATGCTTGACTGTGAAACTTGTTGTGGAGTATGCTAAGGCTCCATTGGAGGCAAAAGCATATGCACCAAGGGCGAAGGTTCTGAGGGATGGGATGTGGATAAATGTGCATGCAGTGAATCTGGTACCTGGGGATATCATATTTCTCAAAGTTGGGGACATTGTCCCTGCCAATGCCCGTGTCCTCCGGTTTGAAAAAATCAACACAATGACTTGCTGGGCCAAAAGGTCTGTTGATTGTGTACACGGCTTCCTCATATACTATGCTTGGACCGTGTCCTGTGGCCAAGGGACTGCTGTTGTTATTGCGACTGGTCGTGATATTCCTCGAAGCACACTTCGGCTCTACCCACAACGTTACACTCGGCCTGGGCAACTTAAAGAGGGAATCATGCTTGTTGGCTGCTTCTGCTTTTCTCTTGTGCTATTTGGTACCATTGCGGAGGTAATCTTAAGATTGTTGTTCCAGAAACACAGCTCTGGAGCTATGCTGCAGGGTGGCTGTTTTATGGCATTAATTGGGGTGGTTCCAATGGCAATGCCTGTTGTCCTCTACCTTGCATTGGCATTTGGATCTCTAAGGCTTTGTTTGCTGGGGGTTGCTAGTAGAGGGACAGTTGCCCTTGAAGATCTGGCAAGCATGGATGTCATGCTTTTTAACATGACGGGCACCATAACATGTAATAAACCCTCTTTTGCCAGGGACAAGATTGAGTTGTTTGCGAAAGGTGTTAATGAAGATCAGGCTATTGTGTTAGCTTCACGGGCATCAAGATCCCAACATGAATTGTACATTGAACCAATTGATCCAGCTATTCTGAGCCTCTTGGATGATCCAGAACAGGTTCCCTTTATCTTACTATGCTGCCTTTTAATCCCTCTCTTTGTGTATGCGTGTGTGTTATAAATTAACTTAACAAGCATATCATATCTATAGGCAAGGGCTGGTGTTCAGGTCATAGAGCACCATGCCCATTTCTTTGTTTCACTAAAGTTGATGTTCCTGGCTACATATATTGATGAAAATGGTTCTAAGTGCTGTGTATTCAAAGGTGATCCTGCAAATGCAAGTCACTTATACAATATTCACACAACAGAGAAGCGTGTGAGTCCTGTCATTGTGGCTAATGGGACAATTGCATGTGTTGTGTTAGTACAGGCATGTTCGTCAGTAGTCTTCTGTTTTTATGCTATAGGTTGCTCATCAGTGCGGCTGTAGCAAAGCAGTCAAAGAGAGAATAAGTATGATAATGGATAACCTTGCTGTTGATGGGTATCAGGCCATAGCTGTAGGACATCAGTTAGGCAATTTGACTCTGTATTAACACCTTGAAACTTGCAAACTTATAATGTATGCCACAATTTACATTTAATTTCTGTTATTTTCCTCCAGTCAGACTCATGTTGGGAATTTGCTGGCCTACTACCTTTCAAAGAGGACCTTAGACATGATAGCGCAGATGCTCTCAATGGCCTTATCAGTCTGGGTTTGGATATAATAGTCCTCACAGGTGATGCAGAAACCCAGCTATCTTCTTGTTGAGATCTCAATTAATTCTTCATCAAATGATATTTCCTTCCCTCTCAGAAAGTCCATTGTTGGTTACAAGGCAAGTGTGTGGAAGGCTTGGAAAACTAGGCATCAATGTTTTACCTGCCCGTGCAGTGTTTGAGTTAGCTCGTAACAATAAAGAAGTTCACTTAAACATCAATGGGATTTCAGATCTCTTTCCAGGTCGATCTTTATGTTCCAAGTGATGCCATACTTCATGCCTCACCTGTCGCTCCAAACGAAGTAATTAATTGCAAGAAGTTCTTGTTTGACAGTGGCAAACACCACTGCTACTACACTACCAACAATGCCGCTTTAAGATTTATGCAATTTAGTTATTTTTGTTAAGCACAGAAGCACCACTTTTACCATTTTGCTCGCTCTATTTGTTAGTGCAGAGGACAACAGTGATATAGTGAGAAGACTCAGAAATTTTGGATGTCGTTGTGCAATGGTTGGGCATGAATTTCTTGATCATGATGCCATAGGTGAAAGTCATATTGGAATATCAGTAGCTGATGCCACTGATTACACCAAAAGTGAGTCCGATCTTGTTTTGACTCAGCCTGCCCTGATACCTATTTCTTCAGCCGTGCAAATCAGTAGGGAAATTTGTCAGATGATGAAGGGCTATATGGTAAGTAAATTTTGATGCAGTTCAAGAGTTTTTGTTGCTGGCAAGGCATTTGACGTGTAGATGACAAAATGGGTAGTCAGTTGAGATGCGTTGCTTTTGTTGCAGATCTACACTGTCTCATCAACTGTCCATCTTGTGAGTACAAACAGTGATTATGTTTTGAAAACTACAGCATTATGCAATGCTAACATTAATAATTATATTTATTGAAGTTCGGTGTCCATGCCATTTTACTTTTATGGAACTTCGACTTACCAAGTTTCTTGACTCTGGTGATTGCTGTTTTTAATTACTGTGAGTTTCAGCTACAAAAGGCCAACCTTACTCTACAATATATATTGTTTGTGCCCTTGTTTCTTTTCATGATTAGTAAGTATTACTTGTTGCTTTTATCTGATTTCACGGGATACACTGAGAGTTAAGAAAATCATTGCTAGCGGTGCTGCTTTTGGTAGCTACATTGTTCTGAGTACAGCCATTTTTTTCAGGGCTGCAACAATGACAGGCTTCTTTTCAGTAAGCACCTTTTCTTCTTATTAAAGGAGATTATTTTGGTCTGGAAAATTGAATGAGCTGATTATTTAGGCTGTGGACAGTGCAAAATTGAACATAAATCACTGATGGACACCGATGAGGAAATTAGAGCTGCTTTGTTCCTTCAGATGAGCATTGTGAATCAGGCTGTTGCACTGTTTGCTTATTCAGATGATTGCTGCCATATCAGATGTCCTGGACCTGTTGTAACATTTGCCTTTATTTTTACCCAGATGGTGAGATCGTTAACTTTTCTCTTTCTGTTTTTGCCGAGTCCATCCTTCGTTTGCTGCTTGTTGATTTCACGGAACTTCTACCTACTGGTCAGAACCATAATTTAGCAATTGGCCACTTTGTTTGTGGCTAGGATTCTAGAAATAATTGCCTAACTGTTATTTTACCAGCATCGTCTAATCATTATTTACATTCAGAGCTAAATCATTTGTACCAACTAAAGTTTTGCAAATTATTAATGTTCAGTTGGGCTGCTGCTCACCATAATTCCTTCCAAGAAACCCTCTGAGTTGAATCGTTATTCATCCTCTCAAAAAAATAGTACGTAGAAACTATGAAGTTTCTAAATTCTTGGTGTTTATATGCTACTCATATAAATACTTGGTGTAGATACCAATCATATCGAGTGATGTTTCCTGTCAGGTGGCAACCCGTAAAGCTGTAGGAGGTGACTTGGATTTTGCTATTGCAAAGGGTGTTGGTTGGCTCAAGGCTGGATTGATATGGCTGTACAACTTTGTCCTGCTCTTGGTCCCTGTTGATTTGTAAGTTGATGGTTTGGGAATTTGACATTACAAATTACTAGATTTTCTTTTCTTCACTCCCCTGTTATAACCATTAGTTTCCTCTTCTTTTGCAGGTCAGATATGGAAGCATGCAAAGATGACTGGAGAAAAATTGTTGACGAAGCGTTCAGCCATCCTACATACAATTCTGCTCTGGTTACTGTACATAATACTTGATGTCAGGCTACAGAAGCCTTTCTCCATTAAAGAACATTCTTGTAGCATGTCATTTCACAGTGTATCACCTTAAATGCCTAAGTAAATATATCTCGGTCGCAAATTATACCTCTGATCTATCCCTCTTGATTCAGAAAACCTATTTTGCATTTGAAGAATTCTGGAGGCGACAGCAGTTATAACAAAGCGGCCACAAACTTCAGCAGTAAATTGGTCTCCTTATAACAATGTCCAAGCTATCCTTTATTTTTCATTTTATGTTAGCTAATGTTGCAAGAGTATTTGCGTAACAAGATTTTGGCAATTAAAAACATACTCCCTCCGTCCTAATATGTAGCAATCTATGTCCAGATTCGTAGTCTTAGGATGTGTCTAATCCCATCCTAGGATGCTACATATTGGGACGGAGGGAGTATGTCAGAGTATAAGCTTCATTCGGTCTTCTCATTCCAGAGAGAATTGGACTCTAGCTTTTCTCAGGGTTGAATTTAACCATTTTCATATGCATCCTTTCAATCATTTTTATTTTTTATTTTAATATTTATTTTTTGTTTTATCATCTTATTAAAAATCAATTTGTGGATTCTGTTGTTCCAAAACAAAATTTTGTGGATTCCAAGTCCTTCCAAATATTTATTGACTTGTCCAGTATGCATACAGTAAAGTTCATTACTAACATTGAATAATATTGAAAGCACTATTCAGAAAAGGTTAGTCTTTTAAGTGATGATGGATTAAAATTGGACTAACCATCTTCCTTTCTCATTTTGATACAGTAAAGTTTAATTGTTGATCTACTGTGTAAATATAGTGCATGCGTCATCATGTAAAAGAATGCAGCTTTACCCTCTGAGTTGTCATTCAGGTAATTTCTCATATATTTCTTCTATTAGGATGACTTTCAACTTTACATGATTCATATGGATACATTATCTTGACAGATTAGGGGTTAATTTAGTGATTACATTGCCAATTGTGCAGGCATGTATGACCTAGTTGGCTGGGAGGCTATCCAACTAGATGCATCAACTGGTGTCTGCCTGGCTGCCTGAATAGTTTTATGGTGGTGTAGTTCGCATGTCTGATGATGGCATTGGCAGGTGAGTTTCCAGCGTCACTCCCATACAATTATTATCGTTATACAAATATTTATACATTGGCAAAAATGTGTTGTCGGATGCAGAACGCCAGTACTGAGGTAGCATCGTTGCATGCATCATCCTTAAAAATGCCATATGAATTAAAAAATGCAATGCACATATTTGCACAGTGGAGAAATGTGTTGTCGGATGTACAGGAAGTCTCTTGTAATAGAAAGACTGCATCACCTTAAAAATATAGCCTGAATTTAAAAAATGTGTTGTCGGATGGCCATTGGAGTAGAAAGTAGCGAGGTTTGCATCATCCTGTGAATTATAGAAAGAGGGGTGGTTAGGAAGATATCACGTTATATAGGAGAAAGTAACCTATCGTTGCTTACCAGTTTCCTATCGATCGAGAAATGCTGTTAATTAATTGCCTCTTTTTGTTGACTTTTTTCCCTCTGAGAAGAATATGTTCGGTCCTGAGATATTTGCACATGTGCTGTACACATTTCAGTTTGGAATGTCCTATTATGAGAAAGATAGAACTTGTGAATTACAAGTCCTAATGCCGTAAAAAAATATTACAAGTCCAAAAGCATATACTTAGACTAAAGTTCGCAGAACTTTGTCACCAACCTGTGAAAACACTTGCCATTACATATATACTCCAAATCCAAGAGATGCCATTCCTCTCCTTTTATGTTTTTTCCCCTTTTATATGAAAAAAGTAGCTGTCTTTCAATAAAAATGGCATTTGAAAAAAAAATGCACAGTTGGTGACAGTGGCGGATCCCCAGCCCTGTTAATGCAATTTTGAATTCATGAATTCGGTTCGTAACCTAAAGACGTTTGGAACACAAGATTTGCATGCCTTCATGAATTTGGGATCCCCAGCCGTTTGGAACATAGGAGGTGAGAAAATAAAGGTTTTAGAACTTCTCTTATTATTGTTCTAACCTCTGATCATCAAAAACAAAAACCTTGATGAAAAATGTTTATTTTGTCATGATTAGGGTTTAATCTTTCATTTTCGGTGTTTGTATCGGAGGGTGCCGATATACTAAAATTTCAGTCCAAAATTTTAAACAATTTTTTTTATCAAATTTTAACACAATATTACCAAATTCAAAAAATAAAGAAAATTAAAATTTTCAGCCGAAATAATACTATATGGAGGAGTCTGATAGAACCGAAATTTCCGAATACATAGAGAGTAATGAGGTGACAGTAATTTCACTGCCTAAAAATATATGTGTAGTACTCAGTTTAGAGCATTTAAATCCTCTTAATTACTACCTTCGTTCCACACAACTACTTTATTTGGATGTTTCATAATATAAGTCATGCATGCATGCATACAATTAATTAGGACCCCTTCTCCATTAAATTATTAATTTTTTAAATCCTCCATCCTCAAGATCTCTAATTCTCTAGGAGATGATAATAATTGTTTTTGGTCTTTGGGTTAAGGGTGGTTGTGCCTTAGGGCAGTCCCAACCCATAACACTAGACATGATTTTCATAAACTCCACATCATCAAACTAGTACTAGATACTACTCTTCCAATGCAAACACCACTATTCTATACTTCAATTTAATGCTACTTATCTCACATGATGTCTTGGATGTTGTGTAAGAACCATGTCTCATGCAAGACATGGTTTCCTTCTCTTTTTTCATTTATTCACTTGCCACATCATTTTTTTTTGTCCTAGGTGGCAACTTATTTAATGCTATGGACATCATCCTAGTTATTGGGTTGGGAATGCCCGGGCAAACAAATTAAATATACAAGCATACACTCTAAAATCTTCTATTTTCTGGCTGATGAAAGTACAAGCACAGTATTCAGCATTTTTGCCGGCTAGTGGATCTGCTGTGTGCTGTTGTGTAACTTGATTTAATTTATATTTAGAATAAGAGTCGGATTCGTTGCTTTTTAAATGAAGGGAAGTGAGATTTGCCTTTGGAAAGCGACACTCGTCATTTTTCTTCCTTTTGTTAATGAAGAGGGCACTTATCATTTGCTTTAATTTGGACCCGAGATTCCGTGATTGTGGGAGTGCCAACTGCCTCAGAGAGTTCTTTTTTGTTCTTTTGGAATGGCAACAAGAGCATGCATACTGATATTTTAAGGTAGTACAACTCTGCATACATGGAGCAATTAATTAAGTATAGCATCTCTATGAACTGAGGTGACATTGAACAAACTAATTAATTAATAAACCTAGAGAAAGAGAGAGAGAGAGAGAGAGAGAGAGAGAGAGAGAGAGAGAGGGCAACAAATATTTGTTTGAACAAGGCATGCTACATACTCTATACGATTGAGATGTGTAGAAACTTTTTTTTTCCATGTAATTTTGAGGAACATGCACATATCAACATACATGTAATACGATGTTGAATTAAGCAAGCAGATTTAAGCATGCAGAGTGCACTGCTTAGCACACACTGCATGTGTTGCTAGCTAGCTAGCTCCATCTAGTTCCCTCTCTTCTCATCATGATTGACACTTGATAAAATTAAGCAAGATTTAGCTAGCTAGCTGAGCTGATCTGATCACCATGCATGCATGCAAGCAAGGCCAATTCAATTTCAAGCTCGCCGGCCATACACCACACAACACATATACGGTGGGTAAAACAAAAAACAAAAAGGAAATCATACACAACATTGATTCATTCATCCATTCTCTTAATTAATTGACTTGAGGTTGAGGAGCATATATATACGTGCGTGGCATGCATGCATATATATGGTACGGTGGTCGACGACGAGCTTAGCAAGCTTGGATGTTTGTCGATCTCATAATTAATTAATTTGGATGGGTCGATGAGATGAGATCAGATCTTGCCGATGAGGGGTATGCCGACGGCGGTGACGATGAGGGTGGATGGGACGCCGAAGACGATGTGCTGCCAGAAGGTGAGGTCGTAGGCGTTCCTGGGCGCCCTCCTCGCCTGCTCGCACACTATCAGGTTCGCCGCCGACCCCAGCAGCGACAGGTTCCCCGCCACCGTGCTCACCCACGCCAGCAGCAGCCACGACGTCGTCACCGCCGCCGGCGATATCAGCGCCGCCGCCTTCGCCACCTCATCACCCATAAGAAGCACTGCATGCATGCGCATATATATTTTTGTATGTTAATTAGTTATACTTATATGGAGTAGTATACATTAATTCTAGATTAATAGAATGTATAATTACCCGTTGGTACGTTTGATGCGAGGTTGGAGAGGAGGAGGATGATGACGGAGAGGACGGAGATGCCGCCGACGCTGTTGACCTTGGAGTAGGGCGCCATGAAGTCCCAGATGGCTCCCGGGAGGCCCGTCTTGTTGAAGCCGCTGACGGTGATGAACATCCCGGAGAAGAAGACGAGCAGCGAGTAGGACACGGTGTCCAGGCACGGCTCGGCGTCGCGGAAGTCGACCACCACCAGCGCCAGCGCCGTGGTGATGGCCGTCCACGACATGTTGAGCCCCACCATGTAGGCCACCACCATCCCCACCGTCACCACGTACGCGAAGCTCTTGAGGAACAGCTTCCGCCGCGCCTCCGTGCACTGCATGAACCATGGGTGCTTGGTCGTTATGTTCTCCGACATCTCCAGCGACATCATCGTGTTGCCGTTGCCGTTCAGCTGCGGCGTGCTCTTGGCCGACGCCGGCGACCTGCCTTCCTCCACCGCCTCCATCTGCTTGCCGTCGACGCTGAGCTCGGCCCCTCCGCCCAGCTCCCTCCAGTACATGCAGAGCAGCATGACCATGTTGACGGCCATCCCGACGAGCATGGCCGGGAGGATTCCCATGAGGAACTTGGGGAAGGTGATCTTGCTGTTGAAGGCGATGACCAGGTTCTGGGGGTTGCCGATGGGGGTGGCGGCGGAGCCGATGTTGGCGCTGGAGGCGAGGGCGAGGAGGAAGGGCTTGGCGGGGAGGTTGCGCTCGGCGGCGAGCTCGAGGACGAACTCGGTGAGGACGACGCAGCAGGTGTCGTTGGTGAAGAGGGCGCTGGCGAGGGCGGTGACGACGCAGACGCGGCACATGAGGTCGCGCCCGCCCTGGCTCTTCCACGCCAGCAGACGCCCCAGGTGCTTGAACATCCCGGCGTTCCGGAGGTAGCTGCCCACCACCATGGTGGCGAAGAGGAGGCCCAGGATTGGGAGGTCGATGGAGGCGTACGCGTCGTCGGGGCTGATCACGTGGAATATCACCATCAGCACCGCGCTCAGCAGCGACCCCGCCGTCCGCCCGATCGGCAGGAACGGCACCGACGGGAACACCGCCATCATCCAGAACACCGCGAACGCGATCGATCCAAGCGCCACCTTGGGCGCCGACGCAAGCTGACTCATCTTCTTCTTCTTCGATCGACCACCACCTAGCAGGTAATTAAGTGTCTGATCGAGCTAGCTAGCAGATTATAGCTAGCTTAGCTACTTGAGCTGATGATCTCTCTCTGGTACGCGCGCAGTAGCTAAGCTGCTAGTGCATGCGCTGCTGATGCTTCCTCTCGCTTCCTCCATGCCGGCTATAAATACTACTCGACGTACTCTCGTCTGCCTAGCTAGCTGATGTCATGAATAACTAATACGCATCAACATGTAGCTAGCTAGCTAGGGTTTTTATTCATTTCTAATTACTAATAATCACCTCTAGCTCTGTCCGAAAGCAAAGCTAGCTAGGTAGCGTACAAACCCTAAGAGTCAAAGCCATGAGATCAAAAGGGTAATGTAAACTAATCGATCATCCCCTCTCGTCACACTGCAACCCGGCTTTATTATTCTCGCTTCGGGACAAATTAATAACCACATGTGTATTAATTAATTTTGTAATGCAAATTAGTGCATTTAATTTGTACACTTAACTGCATATTATATATACTAGCATATATATCGCATACAAATTCATATATGTACATTATCAATCTAGCTAATTCGATATATCGATCTCGAATAATCTAGCTAATTCTCTCTCACACAATTCACAAGCATACATAATGCTAGCTCTGCGCGTTTCTGCATTGCATGCATGCCAAGTAGAATGTCTCCGTCGATCTACTTGTGGTCTCACTCAAAATTACAAAAGGTTAATTATACGACTTAAAATGGATTGTCGTGGCCTTCCAAATTAAGCAAGCATGATTAGCAGTCGATCGAGAGTTGGCACGCGCGCCAGTTAGAAGCGTCGGCCGGCCATAGCTACCTTGGTTAATCGCGAGCTAGCTGCAATACTCCCTCCGTTTCAAAATATTTGACACCGTTGACTTTTTAGCACATGTTTGACCGTTCGTCTTATTAAAAAAAATTATGAAATATGTAAAACTATATCTGTACATGAAAGTATATTTAACAATCAATCAAATGATATGAAAAGAATAAATAACTACTTGATTTTTTTTAATAAGATGAATAGTCAAACACGTACTAAAAAGTCAACTGTGTCAAACATTTTGAAATTGAGTGCGTATATTAATTCAGTCTCAGCGTTAATAACAAGTACGTATGCACATGTGACATGTAGGATTAGATATATCCATATCGATATGGAGCAGTTAAATGTTGCCATTATTTAACTATTTAATTAAATCTAACATACAATAATCAGCTTGCACACTGTCTCTTTCAGATCATGCATCATCACCGCCGCGCCCTTAATTAAACTAGCTAGATATATACATATGTGCTATATATATTTATATCTGTTAATTTAAATATCTTTCTGTTTTCTTTGGTTTCTACATGTGTGCATTTAGGCATCTCACACACACAACAACAACAACCACAACAAAAGGAAAATGGGAGTGCGCTGATCGTTAAGAGGACACTATCGCGGTTTCAGGACTGTCTTTTTTCATGCCTAAGCTTCCATCTAATTGGTAAGTAGTAGTACTCTGCTTCATATTATAATACACTTTGATTTTTTTATTCAAATTTCTTTAATTTTATTTATAGAAAAAAATTAGCAAAACATCTACAATACCTAATTAGTGTTATTAAATCTAATATTTGAATTATTTTAATACTATATTTATTTTGTGTTAAATATTACCATGTTTTTTAGGGCTTGTTTGGTTAATTTGCAACCATGCCAAACTATTGGCAATGTCAAATCATAGGCAAATTTTTGCCAATGCCAATCTGTTGGTAATATTTGTGTGGTATTAGCAACTATTGGTAGCAAACCAAACATTGCCAAAATCACTATTTAAAATGCCGATATTTGGTATGGCAAGTTTAATTTGACTTCAAATCAAACTAGCCCTTAATAAATTTTGAATAGGAAAAAGATCAAACTGTTTTATAATATGAAGGAACGGAGGGAGTACATCAGTGCGCTGCTATGCATGCGCCGACCATTGGTCGGATTAATTTACTCCGATGATCAGCAAAGTAGTTAGCAAGGCAGGTACTGATGAGCACATCATATAATTAACGGTAGTAAATAATCATCAAATTGCCGATCAAGGCGATATAATGCATGAAACTATCTATGAACAGACTGAAAAAAATATCTACAGGTGCAACGCATATATGAAGCATGCGTACTCTCGTATATGACTATATGACTATACGATATCGTCATATATCAAATTAACTCCCTGCAGGCCACTCACCTTGATACATGCGACAACTAATAGTTCGGTTTGCTACCAATTAACACAAATCGACATACACATTCGACGCTAGAAAAAAGCTAAGGAATTAATTGTGTGTTTCATCAAAAGTTCAGATCATAAAGGCTAGTATTAGCTAAAGCCGACGAGTCAGAAGCCACTACTAATATTACATCATATTATATCCGCTGCATGCAGGAGGCTGCTAGAATGAGCCAGGCCAGCTGATGGGATTCCATATTCTTAATTTTCTGTAATTTTAGCAACTGCGACATGATCGACACGTCACTAATTATATTTAACTACTTAACCAAAAGCAGGCATGATAAGACATTCTTCTTTTAACTCGATCGGGATATGTATGCATGCATGGCTGGATCGATTATCGCTCGGAGATGCTTACCTCATATACATTTATAGCTTGATCAATCTCATCTATCCATGGCATCATATATATATATATATATAATTCCTCCATCCCTTAAAAAAAAAACTTAACGTGGTACTAGACTGTGATACATTCCAATATGATAAATTTAGACATGGGATATATGCCATATTTTAATACTAATTTAAGTTTTTTTTAGATGAAGGAAGTATGTATATATCCTAGATAGGTAGCTATATATATATATATATATATATATATGCATGCGTGGGTGATTGTGTGGACAATATTGGCAGGCAAATTAACCTAGCTGTCTAATATGCCAAGCTAGCTAGCTAGTGTACGTACATGTGTCTTAGTGATTGAACCTGTCCAACGATCAGAGCCACTGAGATACGAAGCAGTAGAGATATATTAGCTAGATATAGCCCTTTGATTAATTAATTACATGCATATATATGTGAATGATTTGTCAGGAAGACATACATTACATTAGTTGATCGATCGATCGATCATATCATGTCACGTGGAACACGATCTCGTCATTAATTATATTTGTATATATAGTCCTGGAATGCATGCCCTCCACACATACGGTCTCACAACAATTAAGTTAAGCTATTCTTTGGCAGCATGCAGGTGTAGCTAGCTTCGAATGCATTTGGACAGACAAAATAATTAGATTCAGAGTTTCAAACGAACTCATTCTCTCAAGCTCTTTTCAGCTGTTTAATTTCTAAAGCCTATCTACACGGGTCATGATTAATTAATTTACCAACCTAGCTCGCATAAATGTAGTTCTCGATCGATCATCGCGTGAAGATCGATGATGGCCATACATATGTATCATGGTGGAATTAATTCTCACCATTAACTGAAAGATTAGTGCACACGCATGCAGATCGCAAAGTAATATATATACATTTGGACAGTTATATATATAGAGAGAATTGAAAGGCGACATAGATATATAGATGATCCAGACTTATTCTGATCAGTTCTAAAGCCTAGTAGCTAATCAGTACATGGCCTGATTCGCGCCAAATCTTCTCTTCTGTAATCTCTGCCTGTGTCGTCTTATCTGTCCCACTTTTAACCTGACTGGCTAGCAGAGAATAGGATAGCAGACCAAACAAGTCATGAAATGGCCCTCATATACCCTTTAATTTAGACTGTTTTTTTCCTAAGTAATTACCATGTTTATAGGTGATTTTAGTGCGGAATGTTGGGTAAAAAGATGATGAATTGGTGGCGAATCCAGAATCCTTTACTTGGCATATACACGTTGTTCTGTCACTGTGGGATCTCTCTACAAGTTCAATTGAGTTTTGAGAGCCCATGCATGTTTAAAATGGGTCGGGCCATATCTCCTTTGCAGTTTGCTCCCCCGGCCCGCCAAGTAAGCCGTTCGCTGCATGCTGCGTGCCTGATACTATGGGCCGTCGGATCGAAAATAGGCCCAGGTAAAAGTGGCCCTAAACTCCAAACGGGCACCATGCATCTGTATGCTTTCTCGGATTCAAAGTTTGTGTTTGCTATTACTCCTAGAGTATTATACATTTTTTACCCACGATAGAACAAGTTGATAGGTTGATTGATTTAGTACGGGAACATATAAATGCAATAACTTGTTAAGCTGGTGTGCTCTAATATAAAAAACTTGATAATTTAGTATTTTAGTGCAGTAACTTGGCTAGGTATGTGCTATTTTAATTAGTTAACGAGTGAGTCTTTTTCCACGATATCAAGATGTCATCACATAGTACTCATGTAGATATTGTCTTACAATTTTTGATGTAATTTATAAGAATTGTGTTGCTCATCCATTTTACACCACCTGTTTGGATTTTTTTTTCCTTCACCATCTCAAATCTCAACCGAAAAAATTTCTACACACTAGAATTTAGTTGACATTTACTTACTAGAATGATAAAAACATATTATACTCATACAAATCTGCATGATTATATTAAAAAATAGGTACTTAAAAACTGAACGTGCATAGCCACAGAATGCTCTAAATAATTAAGTTGTTGCACCACTTATTAAGTTATTGTACTATATTAAACCCATTTGCTAAGTTAATGCACTATTACGCTTATTTCTCAAGTTTTTACATTAAATTATACACACCTCAAATTCATGTACCATGAATGCAATTTATTTATTTTTGAATGTGTATGTATTTTAATTTGCATAATTGTACCTGATTTTTTTCCTTTGTATTAGTATACCTTTATTATTTATACGATCCGCGCATGGGTCATGGATCCCATTTGTTTTGTGTTTTGGTGATCTGATCTCATGACCGAACACGTACCTAATGACGACAGACAAGAGAAGAGAGGCAGGCATACAAATGCCGCGCAGGAAAGAATCTGTTAATCAATTTAATTAATCAATTAACATCAACTGGTAGACGTACTATGTGTAGCCTGTACTAACTAACTAATTAACAAATGCAATGCAGGCATAGATCGATTGGTGCACGTACGCACTGTAGGTGAAAGGAAACCTACATACATGTAGTGTACAATTTAATTAGTGCAGCTAGTGGACCATTGTACCTGAACTTGCCCCTTCTAATTGCCTTTTACTGAGGCACCAGCTTCATTAGCTCTTAATCATTGAGGCAGCAATTAAGCAGCTGGGAAAATAATTCGCAATCCTTAATTATACATAGGACCAGTAATGCACCAATTCTTGCTTTATTTCATTAGTTTCTTGTTGAGAGAATGAGAGAGCAAATTAGCAATGCATCTGATCTACTACTAGTAGTATGTATGTAGTGCTACCTGAATGCCTGCAAAAGACAGGCACATGTGACAAGAAATTAATTAAAGTTGCATCGTACACTCCCAACGGGCCGAGCCAGCCGTGGTCCATGCAATGCAATGCATCAAGAAAGAAAAGATTGACCTTATGTGACCGCAACTAATTAGATATCAACACTGTATTTCTATCATCAAACCAACCTACCAATTAAACACCTCGTTTCAAATGTAATTAACCTGTGCTGTACCTACACCAGTATGATCGATGGGGATACTTAGTACGGTTTAAGAGACGACGGTTTTCAGTTAACTGAAACATTAACTAGCTAGATCCTAAAAATTCTGAGAAACTGGGAACATTTTTGTTAGGACTGTCAAGTGTGAAGAGGATCAGCCACCTGATTAGTGATTAAGCTAGTCGTGGTGAGGCACATAATAATTAAGCTAATTAACCACTTATGGACATGCTACATCTGACATTTAGCTGGCTGCAAAAAAGCCTGAAAACTATGTGATCAGAGATGGAATCGGTAACACGCACAAGCTAATTACGAAGGTGACAAATCGGCCATTTGCAACAGAATATTCCATCCATGTGCTTCAATGCATATACGGGTGCGTTGTTTCCTCCCATTTCCTAACTTTTACTCCCTCGCTATCTAAACACATGTTTTTGATTGCTCAACGATACGTTTATCTTTCAAAATCTCTATATAAAAACTGCTATAGATATCATATTAATTACATTTTCAAGTATTTTTACCTAATACTTCGGAAACAATTCTCAACCTTTGGAAAAGAACAGAGCCGCACAATGGAGCGCATACATACAGTGATACACAGCAGGCAAATCGAAAGTTGTAGGTTGATGCTTACCCGAAAAGTGGACAGAGAATTGTTACACGCATGCAGCATGTGGTAATAAGACAAAACCAGGAAATTAAGGGCTCTTTGAATCGTATGATTGAGAAAACGTAGGAATAGGAAAAACGTAGGATTTTAATAGGAATGTAAGTATAAAACAGAGGATTGCAAAACACAGGAAAAACACAGGAATAACCGTTTGATCGAACCACAGGAAAAACACAGGAATTGGATAAGAGAGATAGTCTCAAAGGAAATTTAGCAAGAGCTTCAAGTTAGCAAGAGGTTGAAGCTCTTGCTAAATTTCCTCCAAAATCTCTATAGGATTATCCATTTCATAGGAATTTCAAAAGATTAGATAGGATTCAATTCTTTGTTTCAAAGGGCTTCATAAAGGGCTTCATAGGAAATTTTCATATAGGATTAAAATCTTCTAAAATTCTTATGTTTTTCCTCCAAATTAAAAGGCCCGAGATATATCATATATGGATGGATGATGCAGAACAGAAAGCCATGGTTAGCAGTACTAGTACAATATATATGATGAATGATCGATGTGTCCGACGTGTGCGTCCATGGATCCACTAATAAAGTGTTGCTGTCAGTTCCAGTGACGTTGTAACTACTAGTAGGGAATAGAAAGAAAACAACAATTATTGGTAAGTTTCAGGAGAGGATCGATAATCAGACAAGTCGAGACAGCAGGAAGCTGACGCATTACAAGGTTTGTTTGGTATACGTGCGTACAACAACAACGCATAGATAGATGTATGCCTTGATTAGGAAAAAAAAAGGGCAAAGAAAGCAAATGAAGAAGCATACAGTACGTAAATTGATTAGATTTACAGCTAACGGTTACTGTACATTGATCTGATCTGAAATCTGATGATGCTGAATGTGAGTAATGGTGCTAGTAGCTGCTAATTAATCCAAGGCAATTAGCTTGTCTGTTGCGTTGCCGTCGATGGGCGGCGATGGCTGGCGGAGCAGAGGAGGTGGGGAGGCGGCCATTCCCATGGCGCGTGGACGACACGACAAATGCCCAAAAATGAAAGGGAGGGAAAAAGCTTACTAGTAATAGCTTGGCTTAGCGAGCAGCTACAGTAGCAGGAGTGGAGTGGAGTATTAGTTAATTAATTAGTCCACGGCGTTAATGATACTCCACCGATTGAAAGAGTAGCAGCAAAGGGGAATCCTTTCCACCATCCCACTTCCACCTTTCTTCTTCTTCTTCTTCTTCGCGGCGACATGGCGCGCGAGGGGGAGGGGTGGATCCATGACCATGAGTAGCTTACGAGGATTCCCCAAGCCCACCACCCACCACCCACCGCCACCTTTTGTTCCGCAACCGCAATGATTTCTTCTTCTTGTACCACACTGCTTCTGCTGCTGCCGACGCCGCCGCCGCCGCCGCCACCAGCAAACCCCAATCTCGCCTGACCACCGTTCCCCACCTCGCCTCGCCTCGCCTCGCCGCCGATACACGATGTTCAAGCTGCACCGCCACCGCTCGTCGGACCGCGTCGGCCAGCGCTTTGACTTCCGCTTCTCCAACTTCCGCGCCGTCCAGGTACCATGCTCTCCTCTCGATCCCCCATTCCTTCTTGCCCTCCTCACCTTGCCCCTTGGGATTCGGATTCGGATTCGGATTCCTCGCATGGGGAATCAATCGCTTGCTTTGCGACCTCGATTCATCTACGTAGCTCACCAGCATCCAAGGTTTCGCATTTCCTGCATCTGCTACCTACTATCACCCCATACTTCCCTGCTCCAATTCATCCATTCTGTCATTCTATGCCAAATGAGCAATTTTCCCTAATAAAAAAGACAACTTTGTGCAACCACACCGGTCGTCTTGGGGTGCCACTCACAGGATGTTTCGTTTCAGAGAGCACAGCATTTATACTCATCTTGTAACTGGCATGTTCAATTCTCACAACTAGCACAAATTCACATCCCAATGGAGCGCAATGCCGTCCCAATTATAGTGTGCATCTAGTTGTTATCCTGGTAATAAATGAATACAGAAGCCTGCATAATGTGCTATGATTTCAGCTGCATTTCCGGCAGTACCTCTCGTACGCATATTCCCCCGTCTTTATATCTTACTGATCTGTGTTTTTGACAGGTCCCGACAGTATCAGACAGGCTGTTCCTTTCGATTGTCTCAGTGGATACTGGAAAGACAGTTGCCAAGTCCGGTAAAGCAGCTGCCCGCAGTGGAATTTGCCAATGGCCCGACAGCATATTGGAATCGATATGGTTTTCTCAAGATGAAGTGTCAAAAGAATTTGATGAATGCCAGTACAAGATTGTTGTTTCTGTGGTATGGATATTGCTTGCATTGTTATAGATTTTGCTTTCAGCCATATGTAGCCTATCATAGTGATGTTGCTCAACTTTACTGTTGTTTGTTTGTGTCACTACCAACAATTCTCATGTTGCAGGGATCTATAAAAAGTGGTGTTCTTGGGGAGATCTTCCTAAATCTCACTAACTTTCTGAATTTGGTGGACCCAACCGCTATCTCTTTGCCGTTGAAGAGATGCAACTCTGGAACAGTTTTACAGGTAACTTTACTGATTTTATACTTTTCCTTCTAAAGCTATTTTTTCCCTCAATACATTGACTCGGTTCTTAGTGTTATGTGTTCCTTTCCCCAAAAAAAATGCTTATAGTGCAATTTGTTCTTCCTGTGCAGCTTAAGGTTCAATATCTTGGCGCCAAGTCTAAGTCAAGGTAACTAATTCTGAAGCTTCAGCTTTGTTCCCCTTATTTTCTTGTCCTACAACACAGCCTTTTAGTCTCACTATACTGTTTTCCCACTATATTTCCCCTTTACCATGTTCCCATTTCTACGCAGTGGTGTGAGATCCTGGAAGGATTTGTCCCCTCGTCTCGATGACCGTAGTCCAACCAATGATGACATTGACAGCAAGTCAGATGGCTCTGATAGTGTTGCAAATAGGAGTGTTCGCTCTTCATCAGGAAATCCTTTAGGTGGCACTACTCAAGATGAACTTGGAAACAGGGTATGCAAATGTTTAAAACAATTTTCTCCATCCTAAGTTCATTCGTCTTCTCTAAAACGTGTTAATTTAATTTTTGATTGTTTAGACTCATATCTCCAATACTAAGCATGCCATTCTTGTTGGAGGACTCTCGAGATGGTTTCTCATTTGACTGTTAAATTTCACTGGAAATGCTAATTGGTTTGGTTACAGATGTTAGGCTCTTCTGATGCTCCATCTGTTCAATTTCTAAGCCATTTGCTACTTCAAGATGGTTATGATAATTCCCTAAACATATAGTTATGCTAAGTTGGAATACCCCAGTTTCTATGTCCTGATATGTAGATACCCTGGAAAGAAATGAAACAAAATATCCACTTTTGGGGCCTTTTCTTCAAAGCCAACTCCTGACTCTAAAGTCATTTGCTATTGTTCATTAGAACATATTGTTAATTTGTTTTGCATATTTCTCACGTGCTAAATATTCATCTATATTGTGTGGGAACTCTAGCTCCATGAATGTCTATATGTTTTGTTTTATGTGGGCATAAATATCACTTCTGTCATTTTGCGGGCGACGTTTATAAGAGCATTATGCGTGCATGATTATTCCCTGTCTTCTTTTTTTCCCAGGAAATGAGTTTCTCAGCATCTGGGTCCCACCGGAGTTCTAATTCTGGAGATAGTACCGCGGATAGAACAAACTTATCCCCTAGAGACAGCTCTAATGGGGGTATGCATGTGGGAAGGCAGGATTCTGCCAGCTCGTACGTTAGCGCAAGTCGTGGTGATGATGGATTTAGATCAAACAATTCATCTTTCAGTTCCCGTGCATCAGGTCCAAATGTGTTGCAAGGAAATACTCCAAAATCATTTGGAAATGGGTTTGGTCAGTTATCATTAGGGACATCTGATTCATCCAAAGAGCTTCTTGAAGCGGCTGAAGAAACAATTGAGGAACTCCGTGACGAGGCGAAAATGTGGGAACGGCATTCTCGCAAGTTGAAGGCTGATCTGGAGATGTTGAAGAAGGAATGTTCCGAGAAATCCAAGCAACAGACTGAGCTAGAAGCTGAGCTGTCTGCTGCGCATGCTGAACGGGATTCCTATAGGCAAGAAATTGAAGAGTTGAAGTCATCTATGAAAGAGGTAACCATGCGACAAAAGGTTGGAGGAACCTCCAAATATGGGGACTGGATAGATCTGCAGAAGGAACTTGAAGATGATGTGAAGTTTCTGAAAGAATCAAATGCAAACTTATCCATACAACTGAAAAATACTCAAGAAGCAAATATAGAGCTTGTTTCTATTCTTCAGGAGTTGGAAGAGACCATAGAAGAACAGAAAGCAGAAATATCTAAAATTTCTAAGGTCAAGAATGTCACTGACGCTGATGCCTTAAAAAAGGGTCCGTTAGTCAAACAGGACACAGAATGGGCTAAGCAACTGTCAATTAAAGAGGATGAAATCACAATGTTGAGGGAGAAACTAAATCATGTGCTCAATATTGAAAATTTAGGTTCTGATGCTGTTTATCTTGAACTTGAGAAAGAAAATGAACTTTTAAGGGTTAAAATACAAGAGCTTGAGAAAGATTGTTCAGAGCTAACAGATGAAAATTTGGAGCTTATATACAAGCTGAAAGAAGTGGGTGGTGCTACAAAAGGTCAAGGCCCTTGTATTCCAAACGATAGCAATTTGCAAATTGAAGAGCTTAAATCACAGATATGTCAACTGGAAGAGGAGCTTAGGAGCAAGGAATTGCTGCACACTGGAAGTTTTGCTGATGCGTCAATATCTAGCTCAAAAGTATTACAGGAAAAATGTGCTGACCTTGAGCTGAAGCTGCTGAATTTTAGGTCTCAAACCTATGAGCTAGAAGAGAAGTTCCAAAAAAGCCAAGAGGAACTAGAACAAAGAAATCTTGAGTTATCTGAGCTGAGGCAGAAGCTTGACAGTTCCCATTCCATGGCAGGGGAAGGTGTTCAAACTAGTGGTGCAAGAGGATACCAATTTAGAAATGGTATGGATAGTGAACCTGAGACAGATGTGTTGAAGGCTAAAATTCAGCTACAGCAGCAGGAAAATGATGATTTGCGATGTTCCAAAGTTGAAATGGAAAGCGTTATTTCTAAAATTCAGGCAGAGAAGAGTCAGTTGGAGGAACGCCTGGAAGCATCACGTAAAGAAAGCAGCATTTCTTCAAAATGCTTGGATGAGGTGCGGCAAGATATCCTTGTGCTTTCAAGCAGCATAGATTCCCATGTTTCTGCCAATAAGGTTCTGGAAAGAAAGGTAACTGAACTGGAGAGTTGCAAAGCTGACCTAGAGCTACATATATCGGACCTGGAACAGGAAAACATAGAGCTATCGGAACGCATTTCTGGACTCGAAGCTCAGTTGACATACATGACAAATGAAAAGGAGTCAAGCGAGCTGCAGATACATGATTCTAAATCACTTATCGTCAATCTCAAAGATAAAGTAGAGCGCCAGCAAGCAGAGATGGAAACTCAAAGGCTTGAGTTTAAGCAAAAACAACAGGAAGCTCAGAGAAAATTGTCTGAAGCACAAGATGATTCAGAGGTTCTGAGGAGATCTAATTCTAAACTGCAATCCACAGTTGAGAGCCTTATTGAAGAGTGCAGTTCTCTGCAGAATCAAATTGCAGAGCTGAAGAGGCAGAAATTGGAGTTGCATGGCCACCTCACTCAGCAAGAGCAGGAATTGGATAACTCAAAAAAACGAAACCTTGATTTTTGCAAAACAGTCGAATTCCTAGAGGCAAAGCTTTCTTCACTTCAGAAAGACATTTCTTCCAAAGAGCAGTCTTTACTATCAGAACTGGAGAGTATATTCCAGGAGCACACGGAGCAAGAAGAAAAAATAAACCGTGCACATTTCATGCTAAACAAGATTGAGAAAGAAAAGACTCTTGAGGTAGAGAACCTTGAGAGGGAGGTCATGAGCCTCACTGCACAGGCCTCCTCCACACAAGAGGAGCGAGAAAATGCCACAGTGGAGGCCATTCGAGAGGTCTCTGTCTTACGAGCAGAAAAGGTCAAACTTGAGGCTAGTCTCCAGGATGTCAGTGCACAATTGAGGCATTACGAGTCTCAATTGGAAGACCTTCGTAAGGAGTCTAAAAGCAAGATTAAAGGCTTAGTTGACTCCCTGAATGCATCGAAACAAAGCGAGGAAATGTTGGCAGCAGATGCTGAACATATGAAAAAATTGATGGAAGATGCTAAATCTAATGAAGATAAGTTAAGGAAATCTTCTGGTGAACTAGAATTGAAGCTTAAAGCTAGTGATTATGAGAAGCAGCAAATGATTGAAGAAATATCTGGTCTGAAACTTCAAGTTCAGAAAATAATGAGCCTTCAAGACGAAGTTCTCAAACTTAAAAGTTCTCTTGATGAGGCTAAGTTCGAAAGAGGAAAACTGGAGGAGCTACATCGTTCTGTTACTGAGGAATGTGAAGAATTGAAGGCACAGAAGGCTATGCTGACAGATAAAATGTCCAATATGCAGGAGACTTTGGACAATGGTGAAGAAGAAAAACGAAGCAGAATAGCTATGCAGGCAAAGCTTGTAAGGCTGGAGAGTGATCTATCTGCAGTGGAAGCATCGCATGTACATGAGGCAGAGCTAAAGAATGAACTTAATAGAATCAAGAGATCAAATAGTGAGTACCAGAGAAAGATACAATCTCTTGAGCAGGAAAATGAGGACCTTACAAGTCAGCTCGAGCAGATGGCCCACATCAAAGAAGAGGACCTTGGAAAGCAGGTTAACCCTAAAAAGTGCTTATCATGATTATTTTTTGTTGATTTTATTGGTTTTTTTAATGTCTGTCTGCCATATATTTCCTTGTAACTGCAGGATATTGGTGGTTCTCCAGTTGATGAGGAATCTGGCATTCATTTGAAGATCCAAGTATTGGAAGCTAAGCTTGCAGAGGCTTTAGAGGAGAATAAGATGTACAGAGCTCAACAGAAGAGGTATTCCTTCTGCTCCAAACTTACATGCCTTTTGTTATGTATTACCCAACCTAGAACAACACATCATAGAAGAACATTTCTTTCCTCTGTTACAGTTATCCATCTAACCTTTGAAACAAAATTTGATATTCTTACAATGGCATCTGCAGTCTGCTACACACACACACACACCCCCACATGATGTGTTTGGGCTGCTGGTGATATTTAAGCTGAATTACACAATGTTAATGAACATAAATCTTGATGCCATATGTTTACACTATGTTAAATGTTTCATTTTGTTGGTTTGCTAAATCATCAATACTGTTGAACTTGGACAGCATATCTCCTTTGGCAAATCTTTTTCATACCTAGTCTGATAATCTCTGCTGCCTTCCATTCAGAACATCATGATATTCTTGTTTTATTTTTATTTTTCCTTTTCTGTACAGTCCCATGCCTGATGGGCAGTGTGCTGCTGGGAATGGCAATGAGAGTAGTAACGAAAGGGTTTTGCAACTAGAAGGAGAGCTAAGAGATATGAAGGAGCGGTTACTCAACATGAGCTTGCAGTATGCAGAGGTAGAGGCTCAGCGGGAACGATTAGTGATGGAACTGAAAGCTACCAAGAAAGGAGGAGGGCGGTGGTTCTAGCTTGTCGTAGAACTATTGCCTGCCATAACAGAGACTGACATCACAGGTACCTGTGTATACATTCTTGTCACATAGGTTGCTTCCAGTTATTGATACTTGTAGTTTGGATGCGTAAGCCAAAATTTCTTGTGAAGCTGATCCGAGCTCGTGACTAATGGGATCCCATTGTGTACCATGGTGGACAGAATGCCTCTTATCATTCAATCTGTTATAACTGAACTCGCTAGCTAGTACCCAGTGTAAAACCCTTCTACTTTCGCAGATGGACATCATATGAACCAGAGCCATGTCTGCACCATGACAGTATGTTATCATGTGAGAGCAAAAGCCAAGTGCTGAAGCAGATGTGATGTGCACCAGACTATGCTAGTTGGTACTGGAGCATGAGCTGCAAAAGACTGAAGGTCTTGGTGATAGGGTGAACTGTGAGTCTGTGACTTCTCCCTGGAGAAAAAGGCTACCACTAAACCTTATCAAGATAACGCCCTTTTAACTGATTGATTATTATTTGTGTAATATCTTGTCTATTTTTTGTCCGGTATACCGGTTTCTTGATTGACTCGGAGGGTGAACGTTATTTGTTAATATGGTTACTCGGATCACCCGAAGATTACATCCATTCCAGCAAGAGTGAGCTTAACTGTTGATAAAAAATGTATTAGCTCTTTTTTCCCTCTCCCTGAGAACAGTGTGATTGTGTCAAGAGATTTAGTTAGTAGTACAGTCACCATACTCTCCTAAATTATTTATTTATTGTAATAATGAAAAAGCATTATGTACAATATCAAGGGTTATGCCCCTTTTCTGTTTCATGACATCCATCCAATCTTCTTGTATAACGAGGATTGATGAGCACTTTATTTAACGAGGCACTACATTTCAGTGTAGCAGAATTGTAACCAGGTGCCTCATTGTTATTTGTCTCAGCCTCTCAGGCACTGTTCTCTTTCTTATCTGCTTCTCAAGAAGTTTAAGAATTAGCATGATGATTACATCCACTTGTGCCTGCATGTTCAGGTGAGATCGATCGATGATCGTCATAGGCAATTGTGCAGTTACAGTGCTATCTGTTTGCTGACATGTGTCCAGCTTATTTACCACACGATGATCACCAACTTGAATAGTCTGTTAACCTAAATGTTGACGATCATTGCCTGAAAATTCAGACAAGAGGCATGCAGGTACATGTTCTTGTTCCCAGTTCCCATTGGTGGTCCAGAACCTGACTGACTGAAGAACTGATCTGCATCTCTTGGATCACTAAACTCCAGTTTACAAGGTCCAAGCAAAATGAAGGATGATCAATCAGAATCAGATAAGAAGATGAACAATGGCCGACTTGTTGTGGAGTGACACTGAAACAGAGGAGTAAAAGCAGGCAGTGGATGATATGGCCTGAATTTTTCTGGCCTTGGAACTTGGATCGTCACTGAAACCGTAGGGTATGTAAGGTGGTCAGGGGGACACACCACCACTCCTTCCTCTCCTCATCCGATCTTCCTATACTATGGATCATGGGGCATGGTCAAATTCACTTAATTCCTATGGATCTGCAATTAGTTCTCTGCAATTCTGCATGCATTTCATTCCGGTGTTCCCTCCTGCCTGTCTGCAGGAAGCTGCACCTTCTTCCTCCAAGGAAACCTGATTTGATCTTCAGATCATGAGCATGAAAAGTGCAGCTGTATAAAGTAATCCAGCTTTCTGTTTTTTTTTTCGTTTTCCTGAAAAATGCAGAATCATTTGGTGCTGTTTCCGCGAAGATGTTAATGAACATTAGTTAAGTAAATAATAATACTATGCAGAAACCAACATTGGATGCCACTATTTTTTTTAAGAAGAAAACGAGACATTGGATACCACTAATAATGATAGAAATGATGATATAGTAAGTGAATCCAGCAAAGGACAGCAGCTAAATGAAGCTGACAAAGAAAGATGGATACGATTAACTGGACCCTGAAGATCATATATAATACTAATAAATGGTAACAATGACCAGCCTAGTGAGAGAGGTAAACATGTAGTACCCTGTACTGAACAGTATTAGATCGATCGATCGATCGATCGCGTCTAATAAAAAAAAGGGACGCACGCACATTGGTTGGTTGTGACGTATTCCCTCCGTTTCGAAATGTTTGACACCGTTGACCTTTTTAGTACATGTTTGACCGTTCATCTTATTCAAAAACTTTTGTGAGATATGTAAAATTATATGCCCACATAAAAATATATTTAACAATGAATCAAATGATAGGAAAAGAATTAATAATTACTTAAATTTTTTGAATAAGACGAACGGTCAAACATGTGATAAAAAGTCAACGGCGTCAAACATTTCGAAACGGAGGGAGTATATAGAAGGAAACGTGCCATATGAGTAGGACAAGATAGAAAAATGCAGATGTAATGCTACCACTAAAGAAACCGATCGATCGATTTCATTTGGTTTATTTTGCTTCTTTCGTCGTCCAACCCTTTTCTGATAATTAAGCAAAAGGCTGAAAAAGGTATCGAGGATCAAATAAGGATTAATTATACTAGCTGACCACACCATATGCAGTTAACAGATCTCGAGTAATGGAATTAATAAACATATGCAGATGGAATTAAACACGTACATGAGCTACGCAAAAGCGTGCATCCGAGCAGAAAAGGGATGATGAAAGTTCTGAAGAAAGAAGCATATGCAGCAACAGCACGATATGCATGGATATGGTAGCTAGCTGCAGGTAGAGGAGAGTGACCCGGCCGTACGTCATTGTCAGTACATCAATCAGTACAGTGGAGATCGATCGCCATGGATGGATGGATGCATGCATGCATGGCCTACAGGGAAGGGGAACTGGATCCCCAGGAATCCAGCCATGGAGGTAGGCAACAAGCAGGCAAGGCCTCTCGAGATTACTCGTGGATTTGGCAGCTAGGGACTTAGAAGCTAGCAACCCTGCTGCAGCTCGATCGATCCATCAGTAAACCTACAGACATGGGGCAGGCAGGCATATGCGGATCATCGACATCGATCGCTAGCTACGCTACCCTACATGGATATACTCCATATTTCTGCCTTGATCAATCAGAGACTATCCACGCGTGCAAACTGTGCAAGCGATTGATTTAATTTGCATCCCATCCCCGCCCATGCATGCGATCCGACAATGCAGACAATCACATTCAGCATGTTCATGTATGCATGGTTGCCAATGATAAGCTTTGCTTGCTACCCCTTTCGTTCCAAAATAATTTTATTTTTCACCATCAAATTTGTTCCAAACTAAATTCATCTTTCAAGTTTTCATTATATAGAGTTTGTAAAAGTGAAATGATAATATATTGAGACTAGATAATTAAAAATGAATAACAATTGCATTGGATTTATTTAATATAGTGGAGTATATTAATTCTATTTTTTTATACTTGTATTGATATGTATGTGTGAGATGAGTGAAAAATAAAATTATTCTGAGACGGAATTGGTACTATACAAAGTACAAACCATGCATCATGCAGGCTACAATTCTCTCCTTGGTTTATCCAAGTGGCCGTACATGCATGCCTGAGACAACTCGTACTGATGATCAGATCGATAATATAGTATTATTAAGGAGATGGATTTTCATTCTTGAGCGATATTCACTTGTTTCTTACATATTCTTAAATGATCACTAAAAATATTTTGAGAGCCCTATTTTGTTGGGGTACTCACAATATTTTAAACACATTTCCTAGGATTAAAGCTATAATTTTAGATGCATGCTGGAATAATGAGGCCGGAATGATTTGATGGGAAAGAAGACACATCATAATAATAGTGTTAGTACCCTCCACACTGATCATCATTGTCCAGGAGAAAACATTCGCTCCTTTTTTTAATGAGCCACATAGTCCCTTCATAAAAAAAACGAATCTGGATAATTTTTTTTCCGATTCGTTTCCGAAAGTTGATTCTTTCTTTTTTGGATGAAGGGTGCAAGTAGTCATTGGCCATCCAATCGTTCATGATCTAAATCGGATGGCTAGAAAATGGCATACAATCGATGGCATCACCAGATCTAGTAAGATACTAGCTGACATTCTGGATGCCTTGAATTTACTACGTTAACTGAAGAAAAATGGTAAAATCTAAACCATTAGAGTGTAGGTTGATAGTAATGGTTTTTGTAGAATGTAAAGAAAAAAAATAAAATAATTGTATATTAAATATAATCCTATTTTTAATACATATTAATTATATAAAAATATATTAACATATATATAAGTTAAGAGCGGTATAATATCCAACTCAACTAGCGTGTCCAAAATTATGCGCAAAAATCCTTATTTTGATATCAATATCATCGTGGCATCATGCACGTATGTGTGGTGTGGGCATAGCGGCAATCGACTTGATGTTAGTTCTTTTATCGAGCTGGTGTATAGGCGGTATGCTTTTACTTTTTTATTATAACCTTACATGATTGTAGTATTGTAATTTTTTTCATGTTATATCAATTTGAAACCTCACATCTATTTGTGTGATTTTTTGGGAAAAGACTATACGTTAGGATAATGTCCATGCTGTACCTAACGAGATCCTTCTTTCCTGACCCCAATCCCCAATGGCAGAAGACGCAGATGGCGATGAGGGCGACGAGGACAACTAAATCCTTCTCCGCTGACCTCGACCCCCTGTGGCGGCAACAAGGATGGAAGTAGATGGTGATGAGGACGGATGCTGTAGTGCCAGTGGTAACGAGGACCTAGAGACAGAGACCGAGCAAACGGGATGTTGCAAGAGCTTGTGCTGCAGATGGAGCGTGTGGCATGGTAGCAGCGATGGTGGATGGGGCCATTGGTGCCAGGGTCTATCAGCGACGGTCCATGTGGTTGGCGACAATGGCGGTGGCGCTTCCCTGATCGCCATGGCCACGCATGGAGGTGGATCCCGAGCTGTGGTATGTGGAAGCTTCTAGAGGAAAAGGAGGAGGAGGTCTCGGTCTAAGTCTTGAGGAGGTGTCGAGGAAGGATGGGAAGCGCCACGTAATTGTAGTCATCCCACCGGTAACCATTTCGATCTCTTCTTCTTTTCCCCTCTCAGCTCAGATATGATACCTAATGGGTATCAGCCGGTATCACCAAGATATCGATCAGTTCCAACAAGGTATCATTTGATACTTGACAGATATCACCCGATACCTATGTGGATACTAGGCCTAATACCGACCAACACGTATTGGCCTGGTACTGACTGGTGTTAGTCAATATAAATGGGGTATTAGTCAGTACCTACGGTGTAATAGATATGATATCGATAGGTATAAGAAATCTGATATCATCCCAAGGGGTTCCTGTAGTATAGTAGCCTGTTTTTATATTTTTAAAAAAGAAAAGTGTGTGGGTGTGGGCTATTAATAATCGCAGCGTCACTACCACCGCGCGTACGCAACGCAACTGCTCTCAATTCAATCTCGCTTAATTCGATCGTCTTCTTCCTCCATCCCAAAGCTCCACTCCACGTACGCCTCGGGATTTGCTCCATTGCCTCTGCTCTCCCGATCGATCGAGTAGTCCCCGCCCGCTGAAACATGCATCTTCCCTACCTAGCTCGTCTTCCTCTACTACTTATACCCGCCCTAGCCCCTAGCTAGCTACTAGTGGTAGTGTCACAGTGACAGTGAGTAGTGGATACCATGGAGCACCCAGTTAGTAATACCATGGAGCCGGATCTCCGGGCCAAGGACCACCGCGCGTGCTCCGCCTCCGCCACCGACACGTCGTCCAGGATCATCGCGCAGTGGGCGGCGCGCCGCCGCCAGCTGGCGTGCGACGACCAGGTGATCGACCGCCGCGACCGCGACTCCGAGCTGCTCGCTCTCGCGCGCCTCCACGCCGTCTCCATGCTCGACGCCTCCTTCCTCCGCGCACACGACGATGCCGGCGGCGGCGGCAGGCGTGCGCGTTCGCCGGAGCGCGCGCTGGTGCGGAGGATCGCGCGGGAGTGGACGGCGTCGTCGCGGACGTCCCCGCGCGGGGGCGGCGCCGGCGGCGAGGAGCTGCTTGGCGAGACGGAGCGGCAGCGGGTGCGCGCCGTGCGGGAGCGCGTGCGCATGGCAAGCCAGGGGCAGGGGCACGGTGGCGCGCACACGCCCAGGCTGATGCGTGGGCGTGGGCGGCATGGGCAGGACGTGGTGACGCGCATGGCCATGGAACGCCAGCGCGAGCTGCAGGGCCTCTCCGACCACCGCGCCGTCTCCGCCTTCGCTCACCGCGCCCGCATTCAGGTCACATCTGCATGCCATGCCATCTCTTAGCTTCACTTAGGATTTTCTTAATTGTTATTCCCAATGCAAATCTGATGAAATTGACTAGTCGTGGTCTGCATTGCGGTTGCATTTCATTTCGCAGAAATGAGAAAATGAATGCCAACCTTCAATTCTCACCAAAACAACTGCTAATATACTGAGTACTACTACGTTGTAGTAGCACTTACCACCCCATATATATAGTACAGATGAGTTGATGTTGTTTCACTCTAATTGAGGCTTGTCCAGCAATTGCATGCCTTGTCTAGCTGCTGCTGCAACCTAATCATGTCAAGTGTCATAAAAGAAGAGTAGGGAGTA
The DNA here is from genome assembly GCF_000147395.1 of Oryza glaberrima. Lineage (NCBI taxonomy): Eukaryota > Viridiplantae > Streptophyta > Magnoliopsida > Poales > Poaceae > Oryza > Oryza glaberrima. The sequence goes on from NC_068328.1 coordinate 360,515, forward strand.
CGTAGTATCTTTCTTTCAACTCTTTTGATCAAGGAATTGTTTCTCATGTAAATAATTCTAATGGACCTGCTAAACAAGCAGCTGAAAAGGTTGCCCGAGCACCTTCCTTTCCAAGTCCCCACTTGTACTTGCTTCATGTCTGCCCCTCTCTTCTGTGCACCTCTTCTGTACTTGCCGCATTGCACATAGTTAAATACGAAGTACTTATCAAATATGTGAAGTTTAATCCTTCATTGACTAGTAAATTCAGCCAAAAAAAACGCTGTTGTGTGATCCCTAGCTAGTTCCCTACCATGAATAGTTTCAGTATTGCTCTCTGAAACATTTCTGAAAAAAATCTGAAACTGTCTTCTATTAGAGTAAACAAAAAAAATATCAAGTGCTAATGACAGATTTTTTTTCCCCTTGGAATAATTGACAAAACGATGTTTTGTTTCATGGGATTGATAATTATCATTTTACAGTCTTTTCTACGAGGTAGATCCTTCCATAGTGGAAGCCCTATGCATGATGAGAGACCACTCTCTATGGCAGCCAGAGAATTAGGACAGCTTAGACAGAGTCATCCAGTCTCTAGATTCAGGTATGGCTTCCCTTGCCGGGCATCATCTGCTCTAATGTTGGTTTTCTTGGTTGCCACAGATTGGACCTTGCTTAATAGAGTTTCACTGACTTAGTTAATTGGCTTCAAAAGTACTCTTTGCACTCTACATGACTGTTATAAGTATAATTTCAGCATCTAGTACATAGAAAGGACCACTTCTGGTCAAGTTGCCAAATGAACAAATTTTTGGTAGTTGTTTTGAAATATATACCTTTTTCCATATATATATTTCCAGCATCATGGTGACACAATATTGTTGTTGACCTAGGGAAGAAGTTCGCTCAAGAACAGAAGTTACCACAAATGGCCCAGCAACAAACCACACTGGACCCATGGATACTATTGTAGATCTGCACTTACATGAAAATGATCATCGCCAAGAGAATGCTACTCACAATGAAATCCAGACACATCAATCAATGGAAAATGAATCTGTAGATATCCAAAGAAGTATAACAACCAGTAATGATGATGTTGTCCAAAGTGACTTTGGTCAAGAACAGCTTCACAGATATGAAGATTATCCAGATTCAGGGTCCTCAGAAGAGGCCAGTGAACAATCTGATTCTTCCAGTCCATCTGACAATAGCAATCAACAAGAAGAAGAAACTTACGAGCAGCAAACTAATCTGCTATGGTCAAGAGAGACATCTAGTAGTGAAGATGGAGATCATGAATGGAATGTTATGAATTCTCAAGAAGCTGAAGCACAATGGAGGTCAGGTCCAAGTTTTTCTTCCAACCGAAATATTAACAGGTTCAGTCCACCGGACGATGATGTATATGGAGTGGAGCTCAGAGAACTCCTAAGCAGGTACTTCTTCTTTTTTTCCAAGAAACAAGAACATGAAATGGCATTTACACATTTTGTTTGAATAATGCACAACCAGATTACTGTATTTTGTAGGCGTAGTGTCTCTAATCTTCTTCGTAGTGGCTTCCGAGAAAGTTTGGACCAGCTGATACAATCGTACGTTCGAAGACAAGAAGAGCATGATGATCCTCTTGATTGGGATTATCAAAGGCAGGGAACAGCTACTGGGTTACACAGCGACGATCAAGGTGAAGACAGGATCGATGAAGCAACAAATCAGACTGTTTCTGACACCAGGGATCACCAGCCGTCGATTCTTCCACAGCAACGGCATTGGCAGATGGAACTGCCTCATCATCATCATAACTGGAGTCAACAAGCCATGCGTCATTCTGAAGTTGTGAGCCTTCATTCACCCTTGCTGAAAAGTTTCAGATTTTCAGTATGGTTCAGACATGGTACAGCATATAGGAGTAGTAGATAGATAGGGTTATCATGAATGGAAGGAATGTGTTTGGCAGGACTGGGATGCCATCCATGTTCTGCGAGATGACCTGACCGGACTACAGCGAGGGATGACCAGCATGCAGCAGATGCTAGAAGCTTGCATGGAGATGCAGATGGAGTTGCAGCGCTCCATCAAACAAGAAGTCTCTGCTGCTCTGAACCGCTCACTAGCCGTTCCTGCAGGTCAGAAGTTGATCTCTTCAACCTGTTTCTGCTATCTCACTGTACATATCTGACAAAGCTCAGATGATAACTTGATATTCTTAACAGGCGAAGAAGGGATGTTAGAGGATGGATCAGAGTGGAAGCTAGCGAGGAAAGGAACATGCTGCATCTGCTGTGACAGGCAAATTGACTCGCTTCTTTACAGGTACTCTTTCAGAAACTAACAGTAGAATGATCAATGATGTTATTCATGACTGACAAATTAAATGAACACCTTGTTGTACTTGCATACGATGATCAGATGTGGGCATATGTGCACCTGCTCAAAGTGCGCGAGCGAGCTGCTCCACGGGGTGGGCAAATGCCCACTGTGCCGTGCGCCTATCGTCGAGGTAGTCCGAGCTTACTGCATAATGTGACACACAGTTACTTCAGGCCTAATCATAATATAGAAGAAGAGAAGATGATGAAGATGATGAGTACTAGCTTTGTCGGACTGAAGCCTTTTTGAGTTTTGGATGCTGGAGTTGTACTACTTTACTACATTAGTAGGGGTTTAATTTAGGAGATGCTACTACGAGTAATTGTGAAACTTTCACAAATAGTATGTTTTAATAATTCTAGTGCCTGACAGAGCATCCATGCTAATGTAATGTGCTCTTGTAGGAGTAATAACTTGTAATCCATTAGCCTTGCAAACTCATTAATGAAATAAGTGACCCTTGAGATCGATCATTAGCAGTATTCATCACTTCTCCGTTGTAGTACCATATTCATCAGGGTTCTGACTTGCTTTACTTTTGGATCTGCGTTAGATTTCTTTTATTTTTTTTAAGAAGCGTATGTTTTACCTGGCCTCTACATTCAACGGATATATGCAGCCTTTTTAAATTCGCTTATGTGAAGATTTAAACTCAAGACCGAGATGCTATTTAGGTCACTGCATGTTTACTGCGTTGGATATATATTAGTTATATCTACACCTTATTAATTTGAGCTGATGGTTGCTAACAGATTAATGGCCTATTATTATGTACTATACTACTAATACATAATGAGATAAGTGATCCTTGAGATCCATCATTAGCAGTTCATCACTTCTCTGCTATACCATCATCACTTATTCATCCTCACTTATTCATCAGCGACGATTGGTGGCCTTCCTCCAGGGTTTACTTACCTGGGCATCTCTGAGCCGGTTTTAACTCCCTGATGCTCCTGGTCTCTTGGCAGCTGTGGAAGAAATAGAACTCCAGGGTTTTCGACTCGGCGCTCTCTTCTGTCTCTGTGGTCTTGGAGTCTATCCTTTCGGATGGTCATCTGTGGTCCTTAGCCGGGGTTGCCGCTTCTGGGGTTTTCTTGAGAGTGTAGCGTGGCTCTACCCCTTTCCGCTGTTAGGAGTTGCTTTTTAGCCACTGCAGTACTTCCGAAGCTTTAGTTTAAGTTTTTTCCCCTTCCCTTGGCATAAGCTGGTCTGGCTGATTGCTTTGGGTAACGAAAATTCTTTTTCTTTTAATATATTGGCGTGCAATCTTTTTGTGCCTTTGTGAAAAAAAATTGTTCTTTTTCTTGTGAAATAAGGTTGATTGATATATTGATTAGTAATTAATTAATTAGTTATGGATATATCATAAGTTGCCGATAATGCCGGGATTCACCTGATCCCTGGGCTGTGGGCCAAGCTAGAGAAGAGACTTGTACTTACTGCGCAAGACGAGGCGATTGGCGAGGCAGATGCAGTTGCAGTTGAGAATTGAGATGATGCAAGGCCTCTCACGCTGCCGACGCCCTGCCAATTGCCAAAGTCGGCGGCTTCTTCTTCTTCATCAGCTCTCCTCTGCCTTCATCGCCACTCCAATTTCCGCTTCCCCGGTCTCTTTTCGCTGCCTGCCTGCCTCCCTCCTTTATTTCCTTGGTCTTCAGTGTTCTTCTTACTTGCTTCCCAAATTCGTGCCTTGATCTATGGGGGTGAACTACTTTTGGATCTGGATATATGGCATGTTTAGTGTTTACTACGTTGGATATATAATACTAGTGTATGATTATGTTTTTTGTTGTGATAGATTTGCTTTTATACCCTGCTCCAGTAACAGCGTGCAACGCTACTCGGCAACTAAAACTGACAAGAACAAGAGCAGCGATCTGATCATTCAGCCTCAAATTAACGACGTTACAGAGGAGAGCAACGAGAGGCCTACCGATAGCAGTGAGATCAACCCTACTGTTGGTGTTTTTGGGGAACATTATTTGTTCTGGACTCAACACATTTGTCAGCTTAGCAGCCACCGTGATGGCACCATATACAACAACCAGCTTTATTGGAAAAATAATTATGATATCGATGTCACTAACCGTGAAGAGAGTAAGTGATATTATTATTTTAACCTCGCTGTTCTCTTATGCTATAGTATATTATACTCCATCCGTCCCATAATATAAGGGATTTTGACTTTTTGCTTACACTGTTTGACCACTCGTCTTATTCAAAAAATTTCGGAATTATTATTTATTTTATTTGTGACTTACTTTATTATCCAAAGTACTTTAAGCACAACTTTTCGTTTTTTATATTTGCACAAATTTTTTTAATAAAACGAGTGATCAAACAGTGCAAGCAAATAGTCAAAATCCCTTATATTATGGGACGGAGGGAGTATGTATTTTCTTGTTAATTGCCACATTTGCCAAGCCTGTATATGTGATTTACAAACCTGATCTTAAGGTAAGTTGCATAATTTTTGTTCCATTATTTTTACTGGATTACATGCCATATGCTCGGCCCAACGAAGCCACATGTACAAGAAAAAAAAAAACTCTTAACAAGAACAAGTCAGTTTTCCATGCATACATAGGGTAATTAGACAATTTTGCTTACATAGTGATCTTCTTTGCTGAAGCTCCGGTGGAGCCAATGAGGTACTCAGTGGCCACACGATGCAATCCTGATCTGGAAAACTGTCTATGCATGACATGTCAAATGGTGCAGATTTTCTCATTGAAGTTGGCTCACACTAGTATAAATAGTGGTCCAACACAGTTATATGGATATATTGCAGCACGGGATCATGTCGACTCAATGCTTAATTATGTTTTCAATCGCAGCAGAGATGATCCCATCGCCGTGCACCAGGTATATACATCCATACTTATCTGCAATCATTTTGGATTACGTTCTGAATTCTGAATGTGTTGTAACAAATATACCTTTGATTTCAGTTTGTTCATAGAGCTATTCCTTAATAATATACATACTGTTCAATTTTACAGGGTTCTCTTATCGAAATGACTGGCCCTAAGAGAGGCATTGCACTGATCCCCGAATGTCTGTTTGAGTTTGACATGAGAATCAAAACTGGGGAGAAAGAAGAAGATGATCTACAGCTGATCGACGGAATGATAGAGTTGGACGAAATGAGAATGCCCGAGACGCCGTACACAACTCGCATCAATGGCGATTCTGGCTCCGTCGACCTGTGTTTAGCGAATGTTTTTAACGGAGTAGAGGCAACGGTGGAAGTTGTCATATCGGAACTGATGGTGAATGGTTTTGATCTATCGATCAGCTGTGTTGTTTCAAGTTCAAGGTACGAATACGATGAAAGTAAAGAGTTTCAGATATTCGGTGGCAGTATTGGTGAGGCGTGTGGCCTAAGAAGGTTTGTGTTGGCTGTCTACTTGGATACTGTGATGCAGCTGAAGTTGAAGGTAGATCAGAAAGGGTCCAATGGTGTTGAGCATTGCTGCTCCTTTTCATGTAAGCTGCATGGATGCGCCAGCGAAGATGTAAAGCTTGAGGAGGTGGCTTCTATCTCGGTGAAGGTGACCTGGTCGGCTTTGATTGAATGAACTCCCTTGTGTTACTGTTTTCATTTGTTGCATTTCAGTTTTGGTTGCCTGCAGTCTGTACCCCTAAGGGGATTTAATTTGGATGATGCTATTACCATTTTATGAGGGAGACCACCTGTGTTTAATTCTTGTACTATTACCTGACACTGACAGAGCATACTCCCACATGATAGTGGAGTAGTACATGGTAATGTGGTATGTGGTCTTGTAGGCAGGATCGAACAACTTTGAATCCAGTAAGTAGGCTCGCAATTAATGAAAAAAAAGTGATCCGAGATGGAGGGATGGATGGATGGATGGATCATTAGCAGTATGTGCGTTTTTGTACTTGTAGCACTCCTGTGTGTCAATTTAATTCGATTCCTTTTTTTAGAAACACAGTACAAACGCAGGCGCTCACAATGTGCGCACACTCACACCTATGAACGCACACATAAATAAGATAGCATTATGAGATGGAAAAGTGTATATGCAAGGAATGTTTGGAATCAAGTATAGTAGTCCGTAGATAGATATGTGTAGTGTAGCAATTAGTAGTAAGTTGATCCTACATGGCTACATGAATAAAAGAGTGAGAGAAGTCGTACTAGAAGAGGATGATACCAGAATACGAGGAGCATGGGGATTGCTCTTCGATCTAAGTGGATATGGTCGCATCGCACTTCCCAGGAGAAGCCTTGGCAAGGCCTTTCCATCCCATGTTCTCCGAAAGAACAGAGTTTCGTAGCTGCATCTATGGCTTGCCAGATCGGTGATGGCACGACGACTCTTTTCTAGGAAGACCGGTGGCTAGATGGATCCTGTATCCGCTCACTAGCGCCGGCACTCTATGATCACGTTCCCAAGCGAACCCGACGACGAAGAACGGTAGCAGAGGGGCTACTCAGCAGGACTTGGATCCGCGATATACGAGGAACCCTCGAATTGCAGGCCATCGTAGAGTATCTCAATCTCTAGTCGTTGTTGCGGAAGATAGAGCTCTCAGATCGGCGGAATCAATTTATCTGGAAGGGGGAGAGTTCGGGCCTCTACTCCTATCACTCTGCCTACCAAGCATTGTTCCTCGGTCAAATCCCGTTCCAATCTACGCTGATTTGGAAATCGCTGGCGCCGCTGCGATGCCGCTACTTTATTTGGCTAGTCGCACTCAACCACTGCTGGACGGCAGACTGATTAAGCATCAGAGGCTTGCCTCACCCCAGCATGTGTGTCTTATGCGATCAGCACGAGGAAAGCATCAATCACATTTTGGTCGCATGCCCAGAATCAAGATAACTCTGGTGGCTACTGCTTTCGGCCATCGGTCGCCCGGAATGCTTACCCGTCAATGAAATCTCATTCCATTCCTGGTTGTGTGACAAGAGGGAAACCTTCTCCAGCTCTCAACGGCGCGGGTTCGATACCATTACTACACTAACAGCATGGATAATTTGGAAGGAACGGAATAACAGAGTGTTCAACCAAAAGCAGAGAAGCTGGACAGAAGTGGCAAGGGCAATGGCGGAAGAGGCAGCGCTGTGGCGGCTCACCAATACTGCCATGCCGGCCATGCCTTTAGGGCGCTTAGGTCGCAACATTGTGCCGCGAGATTAGGGTTTAATGTTCTTGGGTGACTTCCTGTAATCACGTCTCCTTCTGTTTTTCTCTTTCACCTGTACAAACTTTTACTCCTCTTAATACAAAGATGCGCTCCTTACGTATTCCGAAAAAAAATGATACCATAATACTATACTAAGTACTAGAAGCTGGAAGGGTAGGGTGATGGCAATAGCAAGTAAGAATCCAAGTGCAGAGATCGACGGAGTACAGCTGCATCGCCGTCGCCGGCACCCGGCCGGAATGGAATACTATACTAAGTACCAGAAGCTGGAAGGGTAGGGTGATGGCAGTAGCAAGCAAGAATCCAAGTGCGGAGATCGGCGGAGTACAGCTGCATCGCCGTCGCCGGTGCCCGGTCGGAATGGGATAGATCAGCAGTGGGGCCGAGGCTGAGCACAGAGATAGGCCATGGGCTTCAAATGGAGTGGAGGCCCAAGTGTGCCTTCCTTCCTCAATCAAACAAAAGGACATTCAGCAGTAGCACCTTACCTCACCGAGAAATTTAGGCAATCAAGCACAAAAGGGCATGCAGCAATAGCACCTCACCTCACCGAGAAATTTAGCGGAGGGAGGGCCGCCACCGCCTCCGCCTCTGCCTCCACCGCCGCCGCCGCGCCGGTCTCCCACAGGATAGGACAGGGCGCCGTCTTCTTCGATCTGCGCTAGCCGCCACAATATATCCCCTTCCCTCACCTCACCACTCATCTACTCAAGGAGGTATGTGTATGTGTATGTGCATCTCCCTATCTAGATTAGATTAGCTCCTTTCTTATTTTGTTCGGCCTTACTCCTCATCCTCTTTAATCTTTCTCTCCAACGTTGATTACTCTTGTCTCTAGTCTCTCTTATGTATAACTACAAGTATATTCTCTTATGTATAACTACAAGTATATCCATTTCAGTTCAGTTCAGTTCAAACACATTTGGCTACTCAAGTCACTCCACCCCTTTTCTTTTCTCTTCCTATTAAATAATTTGATGCCCTGCACCCTACAGCCCTACCTGCCATCGGCCCATCGCACATGTCACACCACTGATTACATTTTCACTCCTCAAATTTACACCCCTGTTTACACCCGTATCGTATATCCATCTGCCCTCTGATTCTGCCCAAATGTTGATTTATATTCCACCTATTTTTTCTTCCTTTTTCGAAAAGACATAATTAGTGCCTTGATAGTATTATAAATGCCTCATAATATATCTGTCGAGGCAGTGACGGACATATGATGTTATAGATGGGTGTACGATAAACTAATTTGTTTATAAAACAATAAAATATTTAATTGTTATACAATATTATTTCTAAAGAAATGTAAAAAAATCCAATATTATTTCTAAATCTTATTTTTATATGTAGATCTCATTGTAATGCATAGGCATGTAACTAGTAAATAGTGAATATCACAACTCACTTGAACAATATATATATTGCATTATGATCATTAGATTCATAACAAGTGTTGATCACTAGTTTATCCAAAAAAAAATTATATGACTATATCGTTTAATATTATTAACCTTTATAGCATTCTAGATTATATTTAGCAAAAATATCTTTCTCTTAAAAATACTAGCCAGGTACCTTTTATAAATACAATATCATTAACAAAGATAATAGTTATTATTCCTCATGTAAAAACATAGGTAATATATATTACGGAGCACACACACATGAGCTAGCTGCTTAGTATTCATGTGCAAGTAATAGTGTTGTATGTAGCAATATTATTATAAAAAATAAATAAGAATGAGAAAAAAAGAAGAAGATGGAACAACAGAAGAATATAAGGTTAAAGTTTTTAGTTTCACACCATTCACTGCAAAGAACAATTTTAATAATATTAGTATATTATCGATTAATGTGACTATATACCATACCATGGATGTGAGCAACCACCCTCATGTGTTTGGGCTAGTGACTAACCTACTCTTTTTCTTACTTCTTTCGAAGTTCTCTGAACGTATTTAGGTAAAAGATGTTTTATTTTGGATAAAAAAGAAACAATTTAACTAGATTATTTTTAGAGAGAATCCATCTTGTGCCGCTGACTTTGTTCTTGTTCTATAATATGCCATTGAGTTTATTAAGTTCTACAGCATGTCATTGTATTTTGCTTAAATTCTATAATATACCATCACCATCCATTTAGATTCCGTTAGTACTGTATAATTTGTCCTAATGATTGAAATATCCCTAGGACAAAAATTTCCAAAATTTGGCCAAAAATTCCGAAATATCATATTATAAACTAGGTAGAGAAGTTGCCCATCTCAAACTCTTTAAGTTTTACAATCTGTGTGATAAAATTGTACAATGCTAACGGAGGCTAACTAGACGACGATGGTATACTATAGAAGTTAAGCAAAATACGATGCCATATTAGAACTTGACAAACTGTCACGCCCGGAATTTCTATCCAAAATTCCAAACGCTTACATGTGTGTTAAACCCTCGTCCAGGAATCAACCGAGGCACACAATAACAAATTGATAATAGAGTACAAATAAATAACTATTTAATATTCGCAAATAATAAATTATCACAGAGGTAGATAGTTCCTCTCAAAGAATAACATTCTATGCAGCGGAAAAAATAAAACTATAACAAACTACGGAACAGCTATGGCGACTCCACTCCACAGGCATCTTAACCAGAACAAGCTCAATCCCCCAGATCATCACCTTCGCTAAAATACTCCTCTTCTGATGATTGAATATTGCAAGAATGAGCATATGACATACTCAACAAGCCACACAGCAAATATGCAAGTGCACAGGATAACAAAGGATGGCATAATATAGCTCATTTGCATAACAGCATTTAACAAATATTTAAGAGAATAGTGAAACAGTTGTATAATTAATCAATATTAAATAAACACCATACAACACACCCGTGTTGCATAGGCCCAACCTCATTTGAACAACCAACCCCAGTTGAACAAATTAAACCTCCAAACTAGGAATATACCATTCCAAACTAGGAGTTACATTAACTAACACCGTTACCATTTAATGTGTAATATGAGACTAATCACGAAAAACATTGCTCAATTCACCCATAACCGCGGGTACGGCTATTCGAATAGATTAAACTCTGATCAGAGGTGTACCACTGTACCCACAAGACACAATCCCACAACATGTTACCATGCGCCTTAGTACCACCACGGTACCTCGGAAAGGAACTGTGACAATACCTCTTGCACAACACAACTCACCACAGTGCACCGTTCCTGGATCATAATCTCCCCCTCAAAACCAGAGGCAATGGACTCCCCAGCGACCCCCACGGACTTCTCGCCGCTTCACAGTCTGGCACACTATAATGAATCATGCTATACAAAAGATAAAGCCGTTGCCCACGCTAGCTTGTGGTTGGCACGATAAATGTTTCACAACAGTAGCTCGCGAACCGGTCCTTAATTGTCATGAGCACAACCATCAAAACCATATGCTCACAACCCACCTTAACCAGGTTTTAATTAGCAATTAATTAACATCACACGATTAACCATCGTGAGCTACCATTTAATGTAACCATAATTAACAAGAATAATTATATAATTTATATTTAACCCCTTTAGTTAGCTAATGTTTCTAAGCATGGCTAAGCAAACATACATATGGCATTTAGCTGAACCAATCCAATATATAAGGTTCATGCTAATCACATTATAACCCATAGGAAAATAAGATCATCTTTGGCCATTAATTAATTGGGAAAAGGTTCACCACCCGATGACATTCGAAAATAATGCATAAGTTGAAATAAAATAATAGCTTTAAATGGGTTCAACATGCTCAAAGGGTTGTTTGGGATCTGTGTGACTTGCCTTGGGCTTCCACAAACGCTTCGGACCCTTCCTCAACGGAAACGCTCTCCTCCGGAACGTCGGAAACTAAAGCAATTAAACAAAAATCAACAAAACAGTACAAAAACAAGCATAAACAGTACATGTGGATATTTTTAACATGTAGATATTGATTTTAGAAAAATTTAGCAACTTGAACCACCTGAAACGGATCTACGGTTATTTAGTTATGATTTTCCAAAGATTTAATCTATTGGAAAAACGGGAAAAAGAAAAGATGATGATGTCATGATGACATCATCAATGGTGGCCGGCTCGGTTTGCACCCTCGCCGGAGCTAGGGTGGTCGGCTGCGAATTTGGAGGACATGTACACGTAGAGGACGACGAGACGAACGCAACGGTACTTATCAACACACCGAACGACCACCGACCTTAGCCGGCGTCGAGAAGGCGGCGGCGGCGGCTCGGGTTGACCGGCGGCGACGAGGCTACGGCGGCCGGCGGCGAAGGGGAGGAGGCGGCCGAGCTTCCCCACCTCTTGGCGAAACCAGCGGCAGCGACGGCAAGCGACGGCGACGGCGGAGGCGGCGGCGCGGCGCGGATGGAGGATGACCGGCGGCGACGGCGGGTTGAGGCGGGTGGCGACGGCGCTACAAGGCACGAGAGACCACGGGAGAGGGGGCAAACGGAAGAGGAGGACTAGGGGGTCCTATTTACAGCCTTGGATTGAAGAGATCGGACTCCTCCCGCAAGAAATCGCTTCGGGAAATCAAAAACTCGGTTTTGGAGATAAACTCGAAAACGAGTTCAATTCGGGCAAAATACTCAACCTCTTGCTCCGATTCTTGAGGGGAAAGATAGAGGAAGATGTGGGGATAAAAACCCCTCAAAAACCCGGACTCGGGGTGGAGAGATCGGGGCGGAATCAGAGGCGGAAGGCGGCGGCTCGGCCGGCTCGGGCTCGGCTTGCAGCCGGCCGGAGGTAGGAGACACCACCGACAGGTGGGCCCCACCTGTCGGCCTCCACGTGAGGGAGGGGCGGTGGTGGCGGGCTGGGCCGGCTTTGCCGCGCGGGAGAGAGGGAGTGTTGGGCCAAAAACGGCCCAACAACTTAAGGAAGGGTTTTTTTTTGAACTTTTTAATTAAAATATTTTGTGAAATATTGTTCCAATTATTAAAAAATACTTCCCTTGCTCAAATAATTCCCAGAAAATTCTAGAAAATAGAGGAACAAGCAAAGTATTTAATAAAATTTTATCTAGCTCCTTTTTATGTTGAAAATTTTCCTAGATTATTAGAGTTTAGCTTGTAGGCTTTTAATTTAATTTCTAAAGAATGATTTAAACAATGTATTTTTACATTAGACGATTTTTAGGGCGTGACAAACCTACCCCCCTTAAACGGAATCTCGTCCTCGAGATTCAGAAGAACTGGCGAAGAGATGAGGATGAGCTGACTTCAATTCATCTTCTCGCTCCCAAGTGGCTTCTTCTTCTGAATGATTGCTCCACTGAACCTTGCAGAACCGTATAACGCGATTCCTGGTATTCCTCTCGCTTACTTCCAAGATTCTGACTGGCTTCTCAACATAAGTTAAATCTTCTTGAAGCTCTATACGATCAGGATCTGCTTCCTCCGTGGGTACACGTAAACATTTCTTCAACTGAGACACGTGGAACACGTCATGTATTCCCGCCATTGACGGAGGCAACTCTAACTGATAAGCTACCTCACCTCTTCGACTCGCAATCTTAAAAGGTCCCACGAAACGCGGTGCCAATTTCCCTTTGGTTTGGAAACGATGAACACCTCGTAACGGCGTAACCCGAAGGTATACATAATCTCCTTCTTCGAAAGCCAAATCTCTGCGACGATTGTCGGCATAGCTCTTCTGACGTGACTGAGCAACGCGCAACCTTTCTTGGATAATCTTCACTTTTTCTTCTGCCTCTCGCAATATGTCTGTCCCAAAAACTTGACGTTCACCGGTTTGATCCCAAAGGAGCGGCGTACGGCACTTTCGGCCATATAATGCTTCATACGGAGCCATTTGCAGACTAGCTTGATAACTGTTGTTATATGAGAATTCCGCGTACGGCAAATTCTTATCCCAACTTCCACCAAAATCTAGAACACAGGCTCTCAACATATCTTCTAAAATTTGGTTTACTCTTTCCGTCTGACCATCTGTTTGAGGGTGATAAGCGGTACTGAAATTCAAACGGGTACCCATCTCTACCTGTAATTTCTGCCAAAACTTCGAAGTAAACTGGCTACCTCTATCTGACACTATCTTCTTAGGAACGCCATGCAAACATACCACTCTGGCCATGTATAACTCTGCAAGCTTATTCCCCGTGTAGGTTGTTTTGACCGGTATGAGGTGAGCGACTTTTGTCAACCTATCAACCACTACCCAAATAGAATCATGTCCTGCCGACGTTCTGGGTAGACCGGTTATAAAATCCATTCCTATTTCTTCCCACTTCCACTCTGGAATCTTCAACGGTTGTAACAGACCGGCTGGCTTCTGATGTTCTGCCTTGACCCGCTGACATACATCACATAGAGCCACATATTCTGCTATCTCACGTCGCATACTGGCCCACCAGAATTGTTGCTTTAGGTCTTGGTACATCTTAGTGCTTCCAGGGTGGATGGAATACAAAGTTTCATGAGCTTCTTTCATGATAGTATCCTTCAACTCCTTATTATCTGGGACGCAAATTCTTTCTCCTAACCACACAGTTCCTTGCTCATCTTCTACATAACCGATGGCTTTTCCTCTTCTCATGTTCTTTTTTATTTCTTGGATATCAGGATCATTCACTTGAGCTTCTCTAACTTGATCAAACAGAGTAGGTTGAGCTTCTAAAGTAGCCACAAAACCTTTGCTGACTATATCCAAGTTTAACTTTTCAAATTCTTGGCATAACTCCCAAGGTAAATGTCGACCTTCTGACATATTACAGTAGCTTTTCCTGCTAAGAGCATCGGCTACAACATTTGCTTTCCCCGGGTGATAGTGGATTTCCATATCATAATCTTTAATCAACTCTAACCATCTTCGCTGACGCATGTTCAAATCAGGTTGAGTGAAAATGTACTTCAAACTTTTATGATCCGTATACATCTCTGTACGGTTACCGAAAAGATAATGACGCCAAATCTTCAATGCATGCACCACAGCTGCCAACTCTAGGTCATGCGTTGGGTAGTTATTCTCATGAGGACGTAATTGCCTAGATGCATAGGCAACCACCTTTCCTTCTTGCATCAACACACAACCCAAACCGAGTCGGGATGCATCACAATACACTTGGAAACCTTTCCTCGAATCAGGCAAAATTAACACAGGCGCAGTCACTAGCCTTTTCTTCAGTTCTTGGAAACTTTGTTCACAATCCTCTGTCCACTTGTACTTCACTTCCTTCTGAAGCAGACGAGTCATTGGTCTGGCGATCTTTGAAAAGTTCTCAATAAACCTGCGGTAATACCCCGCAAGTCCCAGGAAACTACGAATTTCTGAAACCGTCTTGGGTTGCTTCCAACTTAACACTGACTCCACATTGCTTGGATCTACTGCCACTCCTCCAGATGAAATGACATGACCAAGAAACTTCACTTCGGACAACCAAAATTCACATTTACTGAACTTGGCATAAAGCTGATGCTCACGTAGTTTCTCTAAAGCTAGACGAAGATGCTCTTCATGTTCTTCCTTCGTCTTGGAGTAAATAAGAATGTCATCAATAAACACCACGACAAACTTATCCAGATATTCCATAAACACCTTGTTCATCAGATTCATGAAAAAGGCTGGGGCATTAGTGAGTCCAAATGACATAACGGTACATTCGAACAAGCCATACCGAGTTGTGAAGGCGGTCTTTGGTATATCTTCCTCACGGATTCGAAGTTGATGATATCCAGAACGGAGATCTATCTTGGAGAAAACTGTAGCACCTTCCAGTTGATCAAACAGGTCATCAATTCTGGGTAGAGGATACTTATTCTTGATAGTAACCTCATTCAACGCTCGATAATCCACGCACATTCTCTGAGTATAATCTTTCTTCTCCACAAAGATGACTGGTGCTCCCCATGGCGAAGTACTGGGTCTGATGTATCCTTTCTGAAGCAAATCATCCACCTGTCTCTTCACCTCAGCTAACTCATTAGCTGCCATTCTGTATGGTCTCTTATGGATAGGGTTGGTTCCAGGTACCAAGTCTATCCGAAACTCTATGTCTCTCTTAGGTGGCATACCTGGCAAATCCTCGGGAAACACGTCTGGGTAGTCTTGTACTACGAGGATCTCTTGTAGAGCAACTTGGTTTAAGATCACACCACGATATTTAGGAGAGGACACAAAGAAAGAAACGGTTTCCCCATTGCTACTGGTTAAAGTCACCTTACGGTTGGCACAATCTATAACTCCTCTGTGACGAGATAACCAGTCCATCCCTAAGATAACATCTAGATCCTTGGATTCTAGCAAGATAAGCGAGGATGGGAAAGGAACTTCTTCTATTTCTATAGTAGCGGAAGGACAATACTGTGTCGAAGATACTTGATTGCCTGGGGTATTAACTAGTAAAGGTTTCCCAAGACTAATAACTTCCATCCCATGATTGCTCGCAAAACTTTTAGACAAAAAGGAATGTGTAGCACCGGAATCAAAAAGCACAGATGCGGGTATAGAGTTAACAGGAAACGTACCCAAAACCACATCTGGTGCATTCTGAGCTTCTGCTGCTGCAACATGATTAACACGTGCCTTTGGTGCTGGAGCATTGGAGTTGTTCGGGGCTGGAGCGTTCTTCACGCGCCGAGGCTTAGGACACTTATCAGCATAATGTCCTGGATCACCACAATTGAAGCACACCCCTGGCTTGCTTCCCTGTTCCTTCCTGACGGGCTGGTTCTGAGCTGGAGTTGCTGCAGGACGAGCAACCATGTTGCGGTTGTCATTGCCACGATTACCAGTATTGTTGTTGTAGAACTGGCGTTGGGGGCGGACAACTGATGAAGATCCTCCTTGAGGGTACGATGGAGCTTGAGGTCCCGTAACGAGACGCGGCCTCTGGTTACTGCCCTGTTGTGCCTTGAATTGGGCAGCCCTGCGCTTCTTCTGCTCCATCCGGTTATACTTGTCTTCCTGACGAATCGCCTTGTCCACCAACTGCTGGAAATCCCGGAAATCCGTAGACATCAAGGCATAAGACAACTCATCATTCAGTCCCTCCAAGAACTTCTCCTGACGCTCTTCATCGGTGCGAACATCTTCCGGAGCATAACGAGCTAAACGATTGAAATCATGGAGGTACTCGGTGACCGAACGAGATCCCTGGTTGAGTGCTCTAAATTCTCTCTTCTTTAGGGCTACAACACCCGTTGGTATGTGTGTCTTCTTGAAAGCGGCCGTGAATTCCTGCCAAGTAATAGGCTCTCCTTCAGCCCTGCCTTGGCGAAAATGATCCCACCATTCAGCAGCAGGACCATGCAATTGATGCGAAGCAAAAGAAACTTTCTCCTGCTCAGTACACTGGATCAAATCCAACTTCTTCTCCACCGCATGCAGCCAATCTCCTGCTTCTACTGGATTGGTGGTGCTTGAAAAGGTAGGGGGTCTCACACGTAAGAAATCTGCCAGCTTGTTTTGGGGAGGTGGGGGTGGATTCTGGTTCTGATTGTTTGCCTGCTGATTCTGTGCCTGCTGCACTAACAGATTGATCAGTTGTGTTTGTTGGGCCAGAATCTGAGCTAGCGTGGGATCTCCTCCATTGTTAGCAGCTCCACTTCCACTTCCACTTCCACTTCCACTTCCGGTGCGCGTGTTCACCATCTGACGATAAGCAGAGACAACAGGAAAGAACGACAGAGAGACACCCTTAGAACGGAGTTATTTAATTAATTTAAATTCTATATTGCTCTTAACTGTGTATGATTACATTTAAATTGCATTAACACTATCTCACCAACTATCTTACACTCTGACAAGCAAAAGAACTAGACTCATGCTGTTACATCCCACCAATGATGTAAGCAACAACTAAAACCCACACACTCACAAGCAAACTTGAACAAGCAATCTAACACAGCGAACTACGGCAACGATCTAACTAAGCGACTAATCCCGCCTTGCGTCGGAACGAAGCGATGGATCTTCTTCCTCTGGAGTAGCTGGCTCTCTTTCTTCAGGGTCTTCCTCTTCTTCCTCATCACTTACGATGTCGATGACAGGTTCAGCACGATCGGGCACAGCTTCACCCATCACGCGAATCTTCGAAGCTAACTGGAGACGAGGTGGCGGACAGGTTCTCTTTCTTGCAGTGAGGCGAAGCTTGGGTGTTGGCGGCGGCGTTTCTCCTTTAAGTTCAGCTAATTCCTTCTGTAGACGGTACACTTTGCTCTCCAACTTGCAAATCTTGCCTCGATTCCAGTTTTCCCTGTCATGAGCTGCTTTGTCTCGCTCCACACTTACTGCATCCATAGCACTAAGCATATGCACCGCATGCATCAGAGTGGCACTCTCTTCACCATCAGGACAGGTATAGGTTCCATAGTCTTGACCATGAGGCTTGTGAGGATGATACTGGAAAGCTGATGAATCCAACTCTTCTTCAAAGCGTTGACGCAACTCTCCAATGGCCACCAAAGCTGCTTCTTGACAAGCATGGTTGTACGATCTTCCTCCAGCTTCGAACTTAATGGACGGAAGGTCTTCACGATCACTAGCCAACGTCACACGAACACGACACTTCTCCTCGTTGGGGTCATGGGAAATCCGGCGATACTCAGGAGCAACTTCATAACCTACCTCAAAAGCCATCAACCTCAGCTCCCTGACGAATCCTAACACCTTGATCAAGTTTCTCGGTGAATGGGGCGGCATCTAAAGAAACATAGAAGGGAGGAATTAATGCATATTTTTAAGTTAGCTGCACCCTCTAGACTTAACTGATTTGACCAAAGAGGAAGAAAAAAAAAATAAAAGAAAAGACACATACTAAGCTATTATATATATATATATTTTTAGAATTTAACTTTTTGGACAGAGACAAATAATTTTTTTTGACAAACAACTAAAATAAAACTAAAATACTTATGATCTATTATAAGCACGGTACAGTGTCACCATAAGAAGGATGAGTAGTACTAGTGCTATCATGATTTTATCGATACCATAATAGATGTACAGTGCCGACTAATCAATGAAGTTTACTAAGGTGGAATAGGAAACATTTTAAGAAGAACAATTTTTTTTTCTTTTAAAAGAAAAGAAAATGAATTAAATTAATTTTGTGCATAACCTTGCATGTGCTGCCAACTTAATTAATTTGTAAAAGAATAGAGAAGAGCAGTTCTATTTTTTTCAAAATATTTTGAAGGCTACTTAAGGTTTACCATTTGGCTTATCCTAAGGTCAAGGTGGCTCTGATACCAACTTGTCACGCCCGGAATTTCTATCCAAAATTCCAAACGCTTACATGTGTGTTAAACCCTCGTCCAGGAATCAACCGAGGCACACAATAACAAATTGATAATAGAGTACAAATAAATAACTATTTAATATTCGCAAATAATAAATTATCACAGAGGTAGATAGTTCCTCTCAAAGAATAACATTCTATGCAGCGGAAAAAATAAAACTATAACAAACTACGGAACAGCTATGGCGACTCCACTCCACAGGCATCTTAACCAGAACAAGCTCAATCCCCCAGATCATCACCTTCGCTAAAATACTCCTCTTCTGATGATTGAATATTGCAAGAATGAGCATATGACATACTCAACAAGCCACACAGCAAATATGCAAGTGCACAGGATAACAAAGGATGGCATAATATAGCTCATTTGCATAACAGCATTTAACAAATATTTAAGAGAATAGTGAAACAGTTGTATAATTAATCAATATTAAATAAACACCATACAACACACCCGTGTTGCATAGGCCCAACCTCATTTGAACAACCAACCCCAGTTGAACAAATTAAACCTCCAAACTAGGAATATACCATTCCAAACTAGGAGTTACATTAACTAACACCGTTACCATTTAATGTGTAATATGAGACTAATCACGAAAAACATTGCTCAATTCACCCATAACCGCGGGTACGGCTATTCGAATAGATTAAACTCTGATCAGAGGTGTACCACTGTACCCACAAGACACAATCCCACAACATGTTACCATGCGCCTTAGTACCACCACGGTACCTCGGAAAGGAACTGTGACAATACCTCTTGCACAACACAACTCACCACAGTGCACCGTTCCTGGATCATAATCTCCCCCTCAAAACCAGAGGCAATGGACTCCCCAGCGACCCCCACGGACTTCTCGCCGCTTCACAGTCTGGCACACTATAATGAATCATGCTATACAAAAGATAAAGCCGTTGCCCACGCTAGCTTGTGGTTGGCACGATAAATGTTTCACAACAGTAGCTCGCGAACCGGTCCTTAATTGTCATGAGCACAACCATCAAAACCATATGCTCACAACCCACCTTAACCAGGTTTTAATTAGCAATTAATTAACATCACACGATTAACCATCGTGAGCTACCATTTAATGTAACCATAATTAACAAGAATAATTATATAATTTATATTTAACCCCTTTAGTTAGCTAATGTTTCTAAGCATGGCTAAGCAAACATACATATGGCATTTAGCTGAACCAATCCAATATATAAGGTTCATGCTAATCACATTATAACCCATAGGAAAATAAGATCATCTTTGGCCATTAATTAATTGGGAAAAGGTTCACCACCCGATGACATTCGAAAATAATGCATAAGTTGAAATAAAATAATAGCTTTAAATGGGTTCAACATGCTCAAAGGGTTGTTTGGGATCTGTGTGACTTGCCTTGGGCTTCCACAAACGCTTCGGACCCTTCCTCAACGGAAACGCTCTCCTCCGGAACGTCGGAAACTAAAGCAATTAAACAAAAATCAACAAAACAGTACAAAAACAAGCATAAACAGTACATGTGGATATTTTTAACATGTAGATATTGATTTTAGAAAAATTTAGCAACTTGAACCACCTGAAACGGATCTACGGTTATTTAGTTATGATTTTCCAAAGATTTAATCTATTGGAAAAACGGGAAAAAGAAAAGATGATGATGTCATGATGACATCATCAATGGTGGCCGGCTCGGTTTGCACCCTCGCCGGAGCTAGGGTGGTCGGCTGCGAATTTGGAGGACATGTACACGTAGAGGACGACGAGACGAACGCAACGGTACTTATCAACACACCGAACGACCACCGACCTTAGCCGGCGTCGAGAAGGCGGCGGCGGCGGCTCGGGTTGACCGGCGGCGACGAGGCTACGGCGGCCGGCGGCGAAGGGGAGGAGGCGGCCGAGCTTCCCCACCTCTTGGCGAAACCAGCGGCAGCGACGGCAAGCGACGGCGACGGCGGAGGCGGCGGCGCGGCGCGGATGGAGGATGACCGGCGGCGACGGCGGGTTGAGGCGGGTGGCGACGGCGCTACAAGGCACGAGAGACCACGGGAGAGGGGGCAAACGGAAGAGGAGGACTAGGGGGTCCTATTTACAGCCTTGGATTGAAGAGATCGGACTCCTCCCGCAAGAAATCGCTTCGGGAAATCAAAAACTCGGTTTTGGAGATAAACTCGAAAACGAGTTCAATTCGGGCAAAATACTCAACCTCTTGCTCCGATTCTTGAGGGGAAAGATAGAGGAAGATGTGGGGATAAAAACCCCTCAAAAACCCGGACTCGGGGTGGAGAGATCGGGGCGGAATCAGAGGCGGAAGGCGGCGGCTCGGCCGGCTCGGGCTCGGCTTGCAGCCGGCCGGAGGTAGGAGACACCACCGACAGGTGGGCCCCACCTGTCGGCCTCCACGTGAGGGAGGGGCGGTGGTGGCGGGCTGGGCCGGCTTTGCCGCGCGGGAGAGAGGGAGTGTTGGGCCAAAAACGGCCCAACAACTTAAGGAAGGGTTTTTTTTTGAACTTTTTAATTAAAATATTTTGTGAAATATTGTTCCAATTATTAAAAAATACTTCCCTTGCTCAAATAATTCCCAGAAAATTCTAGAAAATAGAGGAACAAGCAAAGTATTTAATAAAATTTTATCTAGCTCCTTTTTATGTTGAAAATTTTCCTAGATTATTAGAGTTTAGCTTGTAGGCTTTTAATTTAATTTCTAAAGAATGATTTAAACAATGTATTTTTACATTAGACGATTTTTAGGGCGTGACACAAACCCAATGACATATTGTAGAGTAAGGACAAAATCAGTGACTCACAATGGATTGTCTCTGTTTTTTTATGGTTGTTCAGTTAACTACCTATCTACTATGATGCTGCATTTTTAGAAAAAGTTAAATCTTATACTATAAGTCCATATCTTACACATTAAATTACATACACTTATAATATAATTTTCAAATTATAAAATGCCCTATTCTCATTTTATAGGAGAACTATGGAAAAATGATGTATTATCTATTTAATTATGAGAAATATATTAGTCCAAATCAACATATATGTAGAAAATAAAAAACAATATGAAAGAATTACGGAAATACGTACTAATGTAGTTATCATATATAATACAATGAGAAAAGAAGACCATAGTCAAATGCTTTATTATTGAGCAAAAATGATGGTATTATTTTTATCATCTTTTAGAGGAATCTATCTAAATATAGTTAATCAGCCCGTGTTAGTAGAAGTATGTATCGTCATGCATCAACATATCATGAGATTATTAGTTATAGCTAAGTACACCGGCGTAATCATACTTAGCATATCACGAGACTATCGGGTAATGGACAATTATCTTTAATTGTGCTAGAGAAAAAATATCATACTTAGCATATTACGAGACTATCAGGTAATGGACAATTATCTTTAATTGTGCTAGAGAAAAAAAAGTACTCCCTTCGTCCCATAAAAAACCAACTTAGGACTGGATGTGACACATCCTAGTAAAACGAATCTAGACATGCATATGTTCATATTTGTTTCACTAGAATGTGCCACACCAGTTCTACATTCGTTTTTTTGGAACAAAAGGAGTAAATTACAATCCATACTATGTATTCTAAAAAATTCTTACAAATTTTCATATAATGTTATCCTTTAACCATTTTCATTTACACAATAGCTAACTTTACATTTTAATTTGGACCACCATATTTTATCCATCTCCAAGTCCGGTGACTCAGTAATCACGTCGCACATTAACTCTCTCTCTCTCTCTCTCTCCATTTTCTTCTTTCATCTGACAGTTGGATAACCGATAGATCTAGCAAGAAAGAGCCCGGATATAGCGCCTTCGCTCTTCGTTGGGTCAGCTCCTGCCTTCCAAAGTCCCTGCAAGCCCGACATCTCCGGCCTCAATTGCAACCATAACAATAGTGTGCATCATGATAGGGGAGGAGAAAAAGACTTGTCGGTTACTAGAGGTTAAGGTTGCACATGTAAGGCAAAGGGGAGGAACGATGGTGGCTCATGGAGAAAGAGCGGTGATGGCGGTGCGTAGAGTGACAATTAGCAGTTGCAGGTGGTATGAGGAATTTGTCGTCGACACAATCTTTTAATTTTTTCCTAAGTATTGATGATACGTGGGTCACCAGTTATATAAAGAAATAGCTTTTAAAATACTAGCTTGTCCCAAAATAAGTGTCAAAACTTTTGACCGTCCGTCTTTGAAAAGTTTATGAAAAAATTAAAATAAATTAGTCACACATAAAATATTATTCATGTTTTATCATCTAATAACAATAAAAATACTAATCATAAAAAATTTTAAATAAGACAAAAAAAAGTTAAACGTTGAACGTGAACCGTAATAAAAAACTACACTTAATTTGGGACGGAGGGAGCGGTAAATAAAAATATGGAGATAAGGGCGGAGTATCGCTACTTGAGATAAAGAAAAAGAAACCTCTCGTTGTCTCCTCCGCTCCTTGCCTCCTTGCGCCGCCGCCAAGACGAGTGGCGGCTGAACAGGGGAGGGCCGGGCGGCGATCTCCATCGCAGGGGAGGGGAGGGAGGGGAGGGGATCCTGGTGCGTCTTCTTTCTGATTCATCTCTCTCTCTCTCTCTCTCTCTCTCCCACCCCACCGGGACTGGAATTTGCGGGATTGCGTTCGTAAACCCTACTAGCTTCTCTTCTAGATCTTCTCCTCCTCCTTAATTTGATAGCCTTAAACCTCTCTTAAATAAATAATTCAAGTAATAACAGTTTGTTTGTTCACCCAAAAGTTTGGGGATTCAACTGAACCCCCATGTCCCAAGTTGGATCCGCCCCTGTGTCGAGGTCTTGGTGGTGGTGGGTACCATTTCAGAATCAAACCTCATTTCCCATGCATAAAGTAGTATGTATAGTGTGTTTACTTAATTTTAGGAGAGAAATAGAATGCTCCATTCACACATACTAGCACTCATTTTGTCATCAGTAATGGAGATGTCATCACTACTACTCCCCATGCCATGCAAAATAAATATCCATATTACCGTTTCATTGCCCACATTATGATCTTTAATTCGGAAATAATAAGGCATTGCAGCGAGAAATCCATGGCATGGGGAGGTCTCTTCTTGAGCTTCAGCCGTCCCTCACAGGACCAACAGAAGTCATGCCTTTCAGCTGCTGGTGGTTTCAACTATGATGCGCCTCTCCATGGTGCCTCAAGACCAAAATCAGTAGCTAAATTGACTGCGGGAGATACTGAAGCAAGTGACAAAGCGCTTGTCGAGCGCGGCTTCTTTGTGAACCGTTCACGTGTTCTGGTTGGCTCTGGCACTACCACCTTCAACCATGCCAAATCCGCGCTTCTCTCCTGGAAGTAAAGCCCAAGAACTACAAATTTTGTTATGTTGTTCATCTGGTCTCCATAACCAAGCAAACTGGTGTATATCTAGGCATTTGGCACTAGGCTGGGCAAATGTGGAACCCGACACACCGGTGAAGGCTGGAACAAGGTTCTGCATTTGTTACAAGGAGCTGATCCCTTGGGTCATGTTGCCCCTCCAGATTGCCTATGTGACCGATGGCAATGGAGGCAACTCCTCAGGCCATGGAAAAGGCTGCGTTTTTGCTTATGGTAGCGGCACTCTACAAGGCCATCTGCTGGTACGCCTGCCTCCTAATCTCATCAAGTAACAATGAAACATTGTAGTACTCACTACTCAGTAATGTAAAATGTTCAGAATGCAGTGCAGAGTTGCAGGTGTTTTTTTACTGAATGAGTTGGATGATCATATTTTGATGGTTTGCAGGCAGGGGAGGAGAGGTTCTCGGTGCAGCTGGACGAAGACGATCAGGTGTGGTACGAGGTGATGTCCTTCTCGAAGCCAGCACACATCCTGTCCAGCCTCTGCTACCCGTACGTGCAGCTGAGGCAGAAGCATTTCGCGCATCAGTCAGGGCAGGCACTGCTCAGGCATGTTGCCAGCCGCTCCAGGGACACACGGTGATCGACTTCGTCTCTGCAGATTTGATCTTTTCTTCAGGAGTAGTCTTCGCATGTTGTGAGTGAGCCTGCTTGTATGTTCCTGTATCTATGTCCGAATCTGCTCCTGAGAGCATTATTAGTTTGTAGTTTGAATTTTTGGGCTCAGGGTAATTATTTAGCATTTGTGCTTTGTTGTTAAGTTTTAGATCAAATTGAGGTGTTATGGTGATGTAAATTCAGATTTCCATGGTTTGTTACTAAATCAAAAGGAAGAATGAAAGATAAGCACAAGAGGAACCCCACAGTTCCACGGAACAGGTAGAAGAGACGTCTTGCACCAGGCAAACGCCCCTTGTTTATAGTGATGAGAGTATGGATTATCTGTTTGTCCCCTTTACCATGGTAGTAGAGTACTCAATGGATTAGCAACTTTTTCCATGTCTGTCACTGTCACTAGAAGAAGCTTTGCTAGTGCAAGTGTTATCTGAGTTGAGCAGACTTGCAGCAGCAACTGCTGCTTGATTTTCATTTCATTTTATTGCCTTCATTATTGGTCAGCTTAGCGTTAAGCATTCAAGCATAGCCTCTGCTCATCAGAGGAAAGAGAGATGATGTCAAAATTTATGCATGTTTGCTGGCCTGCACACTAGTGCACTGTATATTGTTCTGTCTGTCCACCCACAAAGTTTGAATATAAACTTCAATCCTTTTTCATCACATCAACTTGTTATACACACACAACTTTTCAGTCACATCATCTTCAATTTCAACCAAAATCCAAACTTTGTACTCAACTAAACACAGCCAAAAAGAAGAAGAAAGCGTCCTCCCCTCCACGCAAGCAAGCAAAAAATAAAAAAAATAAAAAATTCCGCGCACGCTTGCCGCAATCCCGCTCCGGGATTCCTTGCGTTTTTCACATTTTTTTTTCCTTTTCTTTCACGCGCACCGCTCCGGTTATCCCGTTCCTGGATTATTATTACTACTTTTTTTTTGTTTGCCTTCTTTATCTGGGAGTATATCTTAATTAATTATGGAGATACTCTTTAGTAGTATTTTCATTTTATGCGCACGGTTGGTGTAATGAAATCCCGTTTGGAAACCAATTTCTGTTCTTTTTCTATTAACCTCATCAGGCGTCCCACGTTGGTGGGGATGTCGCGTTCCGATCCCGATGCACAAACACAAGTAATCAACGGCGGAGAAACGAAGCCGATTGGAATTATCATGTTTGGCTGGTACCCTCCTGGTACTTAGCTGGCTCAACACAACAGCCACGCTGAGAGGGAGTAGTTAATGTCGTAATCTTTAAGACAACGGTTATGTAACTGTTTATCAATTTTAGATAGAGATTTACAAACAGAATTCAATAATTGTGTACTCTTTATCTTTGGTTGGTAGTCTTTAGTTTGCTTTTTCTTCACAGTTGGTGTCCTCTTTTTTGTGTGTCAACCTTTTTATTTTATTTTTGTGTGTTACGTTGTAATAATTGGTTGTACCTTGTTGAGCAAAGGCCAGGATATTCTATTTCATTATCTTAAAAAAAATAAGCTGCAAACTAATAAACAGCTTGAGTATATTTTATATATATATTTGAGAAATTACTGTATTGGGATTTGATAGAATATATATATTTATATATTATTTTGTATTAGTACGTGTGGAATGAGTAAAAAATAAAGGAAGGAGTATTTAGGTGTGATTAACTGGTTAATGATTGATGAAAAATTGGCAGGTGCAGGTGTCCCAACCCAAGCCAAGCGAACGAGGATGATACTCTAGTACAGTGGAGTATCTGGCAGGATTAGGCAAAGTACAGTGGTTGTCGATGAGAAAGACAAATAAAGCCGGCCGCCTGTATACTTGCGATTGTCGCCCCCCGCACCGCACCTAAATTGATTGATTATTAATTTAACTGCCGCTCGCTAAACTGTAGTGCTCCGTAACATGTAGTTTGTGGCATTTTCCTGCACCGAATAATAATACTAACAATAGTGATACACTATCATTAGTACACCTCCAGATGGGTTAGTCCTACATGAGCATGGGATGCAAAGCAGCAGATGGTTTTGTGAATGCAGTCATCATATAATAAATAAACGTGCAATAATTGAGGAGGAACCATGCAGCTTCCTCCTTCCTACTACAGGAAAGCAGATAGACAGACGGCGAGGCCCAGTTTGCAGGTTGCAGGGCAAAACACACAGGTTCGCTGACAAGTGAGATCGATCGTCGGTGAGGTGCCGTGGGTCATTTTTTGTGTCTGTGAGCTTATCTTCTTGTCCAGCATGAGAAGATTAGCTGGACCTACATCCAATCCAACACCACACCACACCATTTTTTTACTATGTACTCATAGGGTTATTTTGTTTTCTGAGAGAGTGAGAGAATGAGAGGAGATAAGCATGTTGGCAGGACACCTTTTAGTAACTTTTATATAAAAAGTTTTTTTTTACAAAATACACTTTTTAGCAATTTAGAAAAGATGCTAACATAAATTAAGATAAAATTTGTATCTTAATGGGGCAAAAAAGGGTGTTAGCTGCTGAAAAGTTCCTCCTTGCTTACTTTATCTTCTGCTTCCTTTCCTTGCTAGGGAAGAAGAAGAAGAGGAAGCTGTGGATCAGGTGGGTTTCCGCCCATAAGGAGTGGTGTCTCTCGGTTTCCTTCCTTCCTTCCTTCCGGTGCACTGCACGCGTCTTCTCCATTTCCCATCACATTTCACACGCCCGCACCGCCATTCCCCTCTACAAATACCTCCTCCACCTTCTCCTTTTCCTCCCTTCTCACACTCCAATCCATCCTCCCTCTCCACCCTCCAGGCTCCAGCTATGTCCGCCTCGCCCGAGTTCTACAGGCCCTCGCCGCCGGCCTTCTCGCCCTCCTGCGCCGCCGGTACCAGTACCACGGAGGTCGACGAGTACAGCTGCTGCCGGACGCCAACGCCGGGAATCAGGGAGCCAGCCACCTGCCCGCCGGCGCCCCGGAAGCCCAGGCCGGTGGCCTGCAGGAAGCTCCTCTTCGACCCAGCTCAGCAGCAGGGGAAGGGGAAGGCCATCAGCCTGCGTCTCGACGAGCTGGAGCGCCTCTTCCGCCCCATCACCAATAATGCCAACCTTCACCTCCAAACCAACAAGCCCACCCATACCTGATCTCACTGCACTTCAACTTCATTCATCCGAGTGCATACTAGTACTATTATATACTAAATGCTTCTTCTTCTTCTTCTTTGGATAATCAATCTCTTTTCGCTTTAATTTCCTCTTACTACTAGGATTAGTAGTAGTAGGATTTTAGTCTAGGAGTAATCGTTACCGCCACGAGCTGCAGTGTTGTATTTGTATGTATGTATGTATCAGCAATCAAGCCAAGCTTCACGTAAGATCGAGCAGTGATTTCAGTCAGTATGTATGCTCAAAATGATTTAGTTGTACAATGAATCAAAAGCTTAATTTGCTTACACTTATGTAGTATACTCCTGTCTAATGATAAAATTATTACTATTAATTGGACTACTTCCCTTCTTAAGACCAAATCTTGGGCGTCCCCATTCCATTTCCAATTCATTATTACACTGTCAAAATTACTTACTTCCTTTTACCCCTTTCGGCCCGGTCAACATAGACTCCCCAGCCAGCCAGCCAGCTTTGACTTCAAACTGGGAGGGGGACCCGGTGGCGGTGAGGCAGCCAAGAACGGATGACTTTGACGGTTGACTTGCACTCAACCTAGTCTGGACCTTTTGCATTTCAGCAGCATTTCAACCTGGTGGATTGCACACCACCAAACCTGATGCTACTCCAGCTGTGGATTAGGTTGCGGGGGACGACCTAACCTAACAAAGTGGTTCAATTCTGGTCATCAATCATCATGGGAGACCCAGAGACCGACCTCATCACTTCGGGAGCAACTGTCCCAAACAAAATTAATTTGTCTTCCATTCACGAGTCAGCATTAATAACATATATGTTACACGACTTTGTAACCTGTTATGTTAATTAACAGCCCTTATTACAGTCTAACAGCCTTATTAATTCTACCTTGTTATACGGCCACAGTATTACTATGAGCAAACGCATATTGCTCGTCTTATGCATCGTTTGTTTACAGCGACGACTCGTGATTACTCATGAGTAAACCATTTACAGGGTTGATTTGAACTAATTAATTAATAGTATTGACATGGCGACCCAAGATGATAACATTTGGAAGCTCCGTCTACTCTGTTCATCGGGAAGCTCCATGATCTGTTGTTGTTCATCAGCAGGTCTTCCCTGTTGCACAGCGAGCCCAAAACGAGTCGATAATCCAATGTCAATTCTGCAGATTAGTGCAGTCCAATCCGAATGATATGTTCATGCATAAGCATAATCAGCAAAACCCCTGCAACACAATACTAGTAGTCTGAATAAATTTCAACTTACCTCTATCGCTCAACGTACTGTTCCAAGTACTCTCTAATCATCAGCCTTTCCTCCTTCGTAAGATCGGGATTTTGACCAGTCAAACGCTCCCTTAATTCTCTCTCTTCATCGCTGGTACCATCCCTGGAGACCTGCAATGAAGATGTCAAGTTACGTTATCCTATCCAACACGTCCACAGATACAGGGAACTAGGGAGCTGGGAAGTAACTCACCTGGACGTAGTTATTCACATGGCCATCAGCATTTGCTTTGGTCTTCTTCTCATTGTCATTGCACACCCATTTGCCGTCCACTATATATTTGTATTCATACCTTCCTTCCTTCGGGAAACACAAGGCAAATGTATAAGGAAAAGTGAGTGTGAAGTTAGCTACTGTAAAATCGAGTCCAACTGTGTAACAGATATGGCAAATCAATAACTGTAAAGGGAAAGGACCAAAACGATTGCCTCCAGTGTCAACATATGAGATTAGGATATCCCAAATACGGTTCAAACTAAGGTTCTCTAGTTACAGTCTTTCAGAACCCTCGGTTCGAATCCTCAAGTATTCCTCAAACGTAAAGACTTTTAGATGATCCAACTAGAAGTTACACGTTGGTGGCATCCGGCATCTACTATACAAGCACTAGAATGATGAGTGATCAAAAATAAAGTCTAGAAATTGATAATATAATGCTGATTTTGATACTCACAGGCAACTCCCTCTCAAGATACCAAGCTCTTTTCTCCTTGTTGTATGTCAAAGGAATTATCTGAGTAAGCAGAACAAATGCAAATCATAAACAGGAAATCAATTAAGAATGCCTTCTGCAAAAAAAAAAAAGGTGCTAACACCACAGTTAGCTTCTATTACACTGGAAAGTAAACTTTAAAAAGTTCT
This sequence comes from Oryza glaberrima, assembly GCF_000147395.1. NCBI lineage: Eukaryota > Viridiplantae > Streptophyta > Magnoliopsida > Poales > Poaceae > Oryza > Oryza glaberrima. The sequence goes on from NC_068328.1 coordinate 390,639, forward strand.
TTAAAAAAAACTCCACCGAGTGGATGAGTTTTCGACATTAATATATCTACCATAGTTGGCACAAAAGCATACCTGTCCCCACCCAACATCAAGCCCAGAAATTTCAACAGAAGAACAACTATCACTTTCCCACTTCAAAGTGATGGAATTCTTTGATAAGCCTGTCAGCTAAACATTAAGAGAGTCATCACTTAGCACAAAATTGTACAAGCAGTGCCTTTTATCTTAACCATCATAACTACACACTGAGGGAAAAAAAAAAGAAATATTGGTGAGTGTTCACTTACAATGTCAGCAGTAGCCAATTTAATGGCTTCCAACTTTGGAAAGCAAGCTCGTTTACTCTGCAGAAGAAACATATGTTCAGGGGAAGCAAGTAGCATAGTAACATAACTAGTAGCAATGTGGTAACAGGACACCAGACCACCAACAGACTTTACTTTGTAAGATAGTTGTGAGAGATGTACACACAGGCAACCTGTTGGTATCCATTGGTATTACCAGTGCACACAAATTATAAAAACAAAATTATTTTCCCACACACATTGTTTTGTACTGTTCTAAACAGTATAAGATACCTGTAGTAGCTGATGCCCTTCATTAAGACTGTAGCCAAGAATCCAGAACATATACGCCAACTGAAAATTTATATAATGGTATCAGGATCAGAATATTGCTGCTCTCAAGATAATGGACACCATCAAATCATAGAGGATCCTGATACTATAATCATCAATCCAGCGTGAAACTTGGACAGGCATCAGCAATATCATGAGAGTGAAAGTCAGTTGTGATACTATTGGATTATTTAAGTACTATAACATTGTGCAAATAGAACAATTTACCGACTATACCTGTGATGATTATGTTATAGTCTAGGACTCACTAGACACTAGTTAATGTTCATTATTTGGGAATGTATATATGTGTTTTCCATTTTTCTTCCCTTTTTGTGGGTGGGCCAACAACTAACTGAACAGGAAAGAAGAAGACAATATTATAATGTAAACCTAAACCTATTATAAGAATTCTTGGGAAACAAAAAAGAAAAGACCATGGAAACCTACTGTCACAGCAGGAGCTCTCCCAAGTCCAGCGGTACAGTGTATATATGTTACCCCACCATTATGGTTGACAAGCTTGTGCAGTTTGCTAATCACAGCAGGAAGCCTCAATCGCAAATCAAAAGCATCAAAATCCCTGGTGTAATTAAACATTATGCCACTTTAAGACTTTGAAAATATGGACAGAACAGACAATGGAAAAGGCATTCAAGTCAATGCAGGAAAAGTTACATTTGACAAATAAATGCTGATTCAAGGAAAGATGAATCATCTATTCCAAAAATAGAAGAGCATAGGAATTATAATTGGAAAGAGAAGGGGGAAAAGAGATAGACGTTCAGATCATGCCATCTTGTAGACATTATTAATGAAAATAAAGGGATTTCTATTGCATTTGACATAGACTACACCAAATCACCAAAATTCTTAGTTTCTCAAAGTAAAACGAAGTTATAGAACTTTAGGTACCTAATTTCGGCACGACAGTGCTCTATATCTTTACATTGTAGACAATATTCTTGAATGGCACAAATGTCAACTCCAAAATATCTGAAGTGGTTAAGGATGGAATACAACTATTCACTGAAAGAACACATTGGGCAGCAATGGAAACAACAAGCAACTATGCTGTCAGTATAAAATAGAACTATTTTTATGAGATGTACAATATGCATTGTGCTGAATATCATAGCTGCAGAAGAAGTACAGTAGCAGGGAAGTGAGGAGCAAATGTAATTGTTCAATAGAATTATGGTTATTGTCCAATAGCACAGTAACATAATTAGGAAGAAGGCATGCTGACATAAAAGCACTCCCTATTCCAATAGTTATTTTGATAAAAAGCCATCACCAGAATTTTATAATTCTCTTCGATATAGTTGGTGTGATTCACAGTAAGTGACAGCATACATTTCAAGAATCAAGAGGCTCAAATTCTCTAAACCAGGCAACATAATTGGCATGCTCCTTTCTTTTTATAAGCATGATGAGAAAAAAAATCAATAATAGGGATACTCAAGGTCTGGATCTTGCTGCAGGCAGAATACTGTTTTTACACCAATGTCCCTAAGTTTATCAACATCAAGTGGGCTCTGCACATGAATGCAGCTAATCAGACAGAGTTAAGAAGTGTTTTTTTTTCCTTCTGTAAATTGGTTGAGATAGATGATATTTGAGAACCTGTAAGCAGGAGCCCACGATCAAGTCTGGGCGTATGAAATTGTAGTTCATTCCAAGCTCATGTCTATACGTCAACACTAGAAATGATTTAGAAAAAAAGGAAATGATCTCAGGAGTGATCAATGATAGACAGTAATCCAGTAAAAGCTTAGTGAATAGTACAAGCCTGTCCATAAATATGGTCACAACCATTGTCCTCAAAGAAATAATATTTCAACTGTTCGGTGTAAACTATAAAGTTGTATGAAAATCTTAAGACAATGGACAAGCAAGAATACTTTTAAGATAAAAATCAGTGGCAGAACAATGTTTGTACACATGACTAATGCACCCTCTGCAAGGTCAATTGTTGGAAGAAGGGGAAGGTAAGAGTAAGAAAAAAAATTGTGAATGCGTCGTGACTTGTTCATGAGGAATGAAGAAAAATGACACATAAATGCTACTTCCTCCGTTTCACAATGTAAGTCATTCTAACATTTCCCACATTCATATTGATGGTAATGAATCTAGATAGGTATATATGTCTAGATTCATTACCATCAATATGAATGTGGGAAATGCTAGAATGACTTATATTGTGAAACGGAGGGAGTAAGTAAAACAAGCATGTGAGTTTGCACCGACAGACACAAAAACACACCGGTGGCACAACACTTTGATGGTGACATCTACATGATGTTAGTGCATTTCCCCATTTATCATCTGGGTAAGGAACCATTAAAGTCAGCGAGCAGCAGGTCGAGTACAATCCGACAAGTCGTGGTACAGCTAACATGTAGTATGATTGATTGCAGGTAAGGCAGAATGGGTCTTTACCTGCTCCCATAGCTTGCGTCATGTTGGTGCTGTACGTATCGGATTTCTCCGTGCCCGCCTCCACTGCGCCACTCTCGGCGCTAGAAGTAGACGCCCCGGATGCCTGGAATGTTTACAGGACAAGGTTTACACAATGGGGTGAAACATGCAGGCTGCACTGCAGCGGATTCTATCATATGATAATTATTATTGTCGGGGATTTGACGAGTTAACTGCCTCTAATCTCGGGTTGATCAATTCATATGCAGGTGAAGGGAATGCTTACGGTTTTGACAGTGTTTGATCGGCGACTCCCGCCACGAACCATCGTCTAGTCATCATGGACATCAAAAAGAGGAACAAATAAGGGAGCCGATCCATCAATAATAGGGGAAAAAACAAGGACGTGAATGGAATGGAATGGAAGAGGGGTCACCAGATTGAGCGGCGAGGGCCGCCTCATGGACCTGGATCCCACGATTGGAGGCTCCCTGGGCGAAAACGAGGAAATCCAGCAGTGACGAACAGGCGAAACAAGTGTCGAATCGAATCGAAGCGGGGAGGAGGAGGAGGCGCCGGGGCCTCGCCACCGCACTCACTTACTTGAGCAGGTTCTGGAGGCAGTTCATGGCTTCCCTCCCGTGCCCTGCCCGCGCGGGCGCGACGGCGAGCGAGGACGCCGAGGCCGAGGAGCCCAAAAATATCTCGCGTCGCGCTCGCGTTGGCGTTGGCGTAGGCGAGACGAGAAGGAAGGAAGGAGATACTAGATGGCTTTCGCAGTCGCGGCGAAGACGAGAGAAGAAGGGGGCCGGGGGCGAGACGAGAGGAAGAGGATGTGAGGTGAGGTGGGTGGACCCGGTGTAGTGGGCTGGTGTTGTGTGCGTGTCGCGCGGGTGATGGGGGCGGTTTATAGGCCGCGTCCACGGAGTTGCGATGCTGCGATGGGGATGGTTCGACGTGGACCTTTGGCTCTTAGCTAAATCGAGTGGGCCCCACTTTTAGCCTTTTCCTTTTTGACCCCTTCTACGGAAGTGATCGGACGGCGACGCCTCATGCACGCTACGGCAATCCGACGGCTAGCGCTCGGGACAGCTGGCGCGACCTCCTCCGTTGGTCGGGATCACATCTCCATCTCATCGGTCATCACCATTCACCAACGTGGTTTTCTTGGAACACCGGCGCGTGAGCGTGACGGCATCCATCATGTCCCTCGTCCTACCATTTTCCAGAAAGGAAAATTAAAAAACAATCAGTATCGTCCGTGTAAATTGGTTTCGTGCACTCGTCATCTAATCTAAGAGGGGTGTAAAGTATTAGCGTGTCACATCGGTTATTATACAGGGAATCGTATGGAGAGTTCAGACACTAATAAAACTAATTACAGAATCCGTCAGTAAATCGCGAGACAAAATTATTAAGCCTAATTGATCTATTATTAGCAAATGTTTGTTGTAGCACCACATTGTTAAATCATGGAGCACTTAGGCTTAGAAGATTCATCTTGCAAATTAGTCGCAACATGTTCAATTAGTTGTTTTTTAGCCTATATTTAATACTTTATGCAAGTGTTCAGATGTTCAATGCGACAAAGTGAAAAATTTTAGGGTGGTATCTAAACATGGCCTCATTTATTAACGCAGTTGTTTACACATAATGTTATAACCTTATTAACACGCTCATCAATAGTTGTAGCTAATGTGATGTGTCGTGATAGAGGAAAAGATAAAGACAGTACGTCATGTGAACGTACATCATATAACTAATGGTATAATGATTTTTTTTATTATGAAAAACCATGGCTCAAAAGAAATATGTTATGCCTTTAAACTTTAAAGCTTTACCATTTCACAACCTCTCAACAAACTTAAGTTACATAGTAGTAACATGTAGTTAGAGAAGCTACGTACATCATGTTCGATAACAGACAATACAACGTGATAGTATTTGGTGGTAATGGATGCACCACTTTACAAAGGCTAACTACTCCTTACAAAATTCTTACAAAGTTTACGCTTGTATGTTATTTGTTATATGTGATGACACAATTGAGCTACTACATCTAGTAGAAGTTTGAATTACACGTGGTTATATTAGTTGCTACGACTACATAGCCACAACCAATATAAAGTACCAACACTGCTAGAAGGCTGTGTTCAGATGAGATGGTTGTGGCTGCATAGCGCAGCTGTTGTAGCACTTGCAGTAGATTTTGTGCTACTAGTACTGTTGATATAGCCAGCAGCAGCCCAACAGTTGCAATATATAGCGCAAGCAAACACATACAAAGTTAATATTTACTTCCTCCGTTTCAGGTCATAAGACGTTTTGGCATTGGTCAAAGTCAAACTGTTTTAAGTTTGACTAAGTTTATAGATAAATATAGTAATGTTTATAATACTAAATTAGTTTCATCAAATCAAAAAATAAATATATTTTCATAATAAATTTGTCTTGGGTTGAAAATGCCATTAATTTTTTTTACAAACTTGGTCAAACTTAAAGCTGTTTGACTTTGTCCAAAATCAAAACGTCTTATAATCTAAAACGGAGGGAGAAATAGCTAAGGCACAATTTCATATGTCCATGATAGGTATTCCGTTACAATGAACTATGTAAGTATGTGAAAAATCTACTAGAGTAATAAATTCACATATAGATTACCAAATAAATTCTCTAACAAGAATAGGTGTTCGGAAGATGTGAACTCATGGACGAATTTTATCCAAAATAACCGCGGACATATTTTGTCTAAATTACTCCTGTGGAATAAAAGATTAATATATGTGATGCATTATGAAGATAGCATAATAAATTAAGATTTATTAGTTGAAAGGACTTGTTAAATGATCAAAAGATTCATCGGAATAACTAGTGGTAGTGGATTTGTTATCCGATACTCCCTCCGTACTAGTAAAGGAAATCGTTTATGATAATGTTTAAGTCAAATGTTGTGAATATAAATCATAAATAACTCTCAAGTTGTTGAGTTTGAAAATATAATAGTTATATGAATAGATTTATCTGAAAATACTTTCATAAAAGTATACATATATCACTTTTCAATAAATAGTTTTATAGAAATAAGAGGTCAAGATTATGTTTTAGAGACCGTATCGCTGTCCAAAACAACTTTCTTTATGAGTACGGAGGGAGTACGACTTTCTTTACGAGTACGGAGAGATTACATAATAAAGATGACAAGAGGCTGGAATTATGCATACTAGTAGTACTAATTGTGATTATATATGGAGTATTTAATTAAGCATGAACTAAGAACTCACTTAATTAATTATAATCTCTAGTTAGTACAATTAATTAGCGAGAAGAAGGGAAGGGAAGGGAAAGGAAAGGCAGCTGAAGCTAAAAGTCAAGAACAGCGCAGCAACCGCCTATGGCCATGGCCATGAGAGGAGATCCCAAGCAGCGGAGAGCTTCAGCTTCAGCTCCCCACGGCGGCGCCGCCCACCACGTCGCCGACAAGCTCAGGAGGCACTCCACCTTCCTCCTCCTCCTCCTCCTCCTCTGGTTCGCCCTCTCCCTCTACCTCTTCCTCTCCGCCACCCCGCCGCCCCCACGCCCCGCCTTCCTCCCTTCCACTTCCACCCCCCGCCCCGCCCTCCGGATCTACGTCTACGACCTCCCCGCCCGCTTCAACCGCCACTGGGTCGCCGCCGACGCGCGCTGCGCCACCCACCTCTTCGCCGCCGAGGTCGCGCTGCACGAGGCGCTGCTGGCCTACGCTGGCCGCGCCGCGCGTCCCGACGACGCCACCCTCTTCTTCGTCCCCGTCTACGTCTCCTGCAACTTCTCCACCGACAACGGCTTCCCCTCGCTCTCGCACGCCCGCGCCCTGCTCGCCGACGCGGTCGACCTCGTCCGGGCCCAGATGCCCTACTGGAACCGCTCCGCCGGCGCGGACCACGTGTTCGTCGCGTCGCACGACTTCGGCGCCTGCTTCCATCCCATGGTCAGCTTCGATCTCTTCTCCACTGGTTGCGTCTGCGTTAGGCGGACTACTTACTAGATGATGCATGATATTTCTTGAGCTTGTAAGATGCAAGTTGCTTGCTTGCTTCTTGTTGCTATCTATCTAATTGGCATAGGAGCTGTTCGTGATAATCCACTTTGAATTAGGGGTCAATGCCAAGTCCAACCTAGCTCTAGAGCAAGTAATCCAGTTCTTTGATCCCAAATTCAGGCCAATCGAAGATTCATAGGCATCGGCTCTTGCCCTAATTGAGCTTGGCCGAACATATTTCTCACCCCAAGCATCAAAATTCCTCTTTTGCTGTCACGATGGAGCTTAGTTCGTTGGGATTGAATTCAACACAGAAGTTCACCATCCATTGCATTGCATGCCTAAGAATCAACTATGCAAAGTCTTCGTCTATGTTCTCACTTGTCGCAACTCACAATGCAACTTAGTTGTTTCAGAATTCACAGTTTTGCTGATCGCCTTCTGATTCAACGAAAACACCCCCACCAAATGAAATTTCAATCTATTTGATCAGGAGGACATAGCTATTGCGGATGGCATACCGGAATTCCTCAAGAGGTCAATCCTGCTACAAACGTTCGGTGTACAGGGCACTCATGTGTGCCAGGAGGCGGATCATGTGGTAATCCCGCCTCATGTGCCTCCGGAGGTGGCCCTCGAGCTACCTGAGCCAGAGAAGGCACAAAGGGATATTTTTGCCTTCTTCCGGGGCAAGATGGAGGTCCACCCCAAGAACATTAGTGGGCGCTTCTACAGCAAGTAAGCATATACTGCAAACCCTCATTTCGGTTGCTTCATCTAGCAATTATCCCAAATGGGCTAGCAAGGAGATTGTTTTTTGTTTGTGTGTTCCTCAGGTTCTGTCTCACTTTAGTTGTGTCTTCTAAAAACTCCGATCGCATGTTGCTGATTTTAGACTTCTAGATCTGTTCATAACAATATAGCTCAAAAGCAGTCAGTACTACACAGGGCTAATAATAAATATCATGGTTCTGCAATATAAAATGTTATTTCTTTAACTGGTTGGCAAAATTCAAAGACAAACCTTAGGTTGAGGTATCATCCATAACCACTATAGTTTCATCAGTTCCACATATGGATAGCTGAATCCTGAACAGAAAATCAAACTTCATTAGGTCACAGTTACTAGCTCTTACCTTTTACATTCAACAGGAAAGTGAGGACTGAGCTGCTACAAAAGTACGGAAGGAATCGCAAGTTCTACCTTAAGCGAAAGCGGTATGGTAACTATCGATTAGAGATGGCTCGCTCCTTGTTCTGCCTCTGCCCACTAGGATGGGCTCCATGGAGCCCACGGCTCGTGGAGTCGGTTCTCCTTGGCTGCATTCCTGTCATAATTGCCGATGATATACGCCTGCCGTTCCCTTCTGTACTACAGTGGTTAGACATCTCGTTGCAAGTGGCTGAGAAGGATGTTGCAAGTCTTGAGATGGTGCTAGACCATGTTGTAGCGACCAACTTAACTGTAATACAGAAGAACTTGTGGGACCCTGTGAAGCGGAAAGCACTGGTTTTTAACCGTCCGATGGAAGAAGGAGATGCCACATGGCAAGTGCTGAGGGAGCTTGAGATTTTGCTAGACCGTTCTGAAAGGAGGCACGTTGAATCATGGAAGAGGTGAAGACCACAGAGGGGAGGGATCTTTCCCTACTTGCTGAAATGTGGCATGTGATCAGTCGCAGCTGTGACAACAATGACGTGCAGCTTGCACATGCCACTCAACTGACAAAACAAATCAGTATTTGATCGACACCATCCATAGCAAGGACCTTCTCCATGAGAAATTCAGAATGCCAGTTTCTCACATTCAATCATATTCTTGAATGGTGAACTGTGTAGTTGGCAATTGACTAAGTAATTTGAATGTGCAATCAGAGAAGCGCATTCTAGGCTAACAAGTTGGCGAGCTCTGTGCAGGGAATTAGTTTATTCTTTATTATTGGGAGAAATGTGAATCTCCTTTTTTTTTCTTGAGAGAGAGAGATTAAAATTGTGTTATAGAACGATGATCTGTGAAGGTCTTCGGATATGTTTGCAATGTTGTACTATTGTATACCCAATTCTTTTAAAACAGAAAGGTGTTCTTTTGAACACATGGTATCAACAAAACATAGCAAGGGATCCAGCAGGTCATCAGAATTCTGGACTTGAAGAATTCTAAACTCTGATTCAACACATGATCTCAAAAATTGTTGTCTGAACGCTTTGTTTTGACAAGCTGGGCCAAAGAAAACGATTGGGATCGGGGAAAGAAAATCGGTAGGCACAAAGGCACGCGCTTCGTATCTCATGATTTGATAATTCCAATTTTTCATTGGCAATAACCACATAAAACCATGTAGCAAAAAGGCACAAATTTCTTTTGCTAAACTCAGAGCAGACAATAACCTGAAAATGTGAAATCTGTGTCGCGATCCTCCTTCCTCTCAGCCTTTATACAGTCTACAGTTTTTAGTCACAACTGAGTTGCAAAACACACCTGCAAATCGGCAATGAACAACACCGGATAACTGCCTCTCAGGTCCAAACAAAGCTGATGATTGGATACTTTTGCTGTATGTGATCCCTTCTATTTCAACATACTGTTGGATTCTACAAAGTTTCTTCCCTTATCAGAGAGAAGTATAAAGCATTACTGCTTGAACACCTCGCCGAATTCTGAGCAAGAGAACTCTTAATCACGACAGTAACAAACTAAGTCTTGCGCAATAACAGTGCATACAACTATTCCCAGCCAGTGAGAAATCCCTCAACTTCATGCGAGCGATATCTAGATCAGAGCAATGAAGTTGCCCGATTCAAGCAAGCAAAGTTGTGGTCAAAATAAAATGAAGCAGAAAGTGACACTAGTCTGAACCCTGAATGAACATTCGTCCATTGTAGCCAGGAAAAGGAATTCAAGTCAACGAGTAACTGAAACAAGTGTTACAAATGAAAGATTTGTGATAGAAAAATGAGTCGAGTATACCTAAGGGAACACAAAATTCAGTACAACTTCAGCTAAAAGACACGACATGGATTGCCCATAGAATGATTATTTGGAACGGAAGCAGAAGATTTTCAATAATTACCAATGTGGTTTTCAGTTTACATGTCGTGAAGTGACATTAACGGCCACTGAATTGATAGAGCCACATAATAGCACAATTGCGGATCCACCAAAGTGAGATACACGGTTTTTAATGTGCTGTAGTGACCATAAAGCATAAATGGCTACCCTGAAGTCTGCAGGTAGCAACCAAATTTGAAATGCACAGGTAAATGCATAGTCTCATATGGATACTCAAGAGCACACACCCTTGCAAGGAGCGTCCTTGCAGCGGCAAACAGGCCTCCCTGAAAGTTCCCATCCATTAAATCCACGTTCAAGGACCATGATGTTCTTTACATCTGAATCTTCATCAGCCTCTGACAAATAGTCCAGATACATTTGCGCACAAGATGGGCCACGCACCTGCAGGTTTCCAAAAGAAAAAAAAAACAGTGGAAGTGTCTTAAATTTTGGAAGGTTAATTTGATATGAAAGAACACAATTGACCACAATCCGAATATAGGAGGAAACATAGCACATATGGCTTGGTTTAGGTTTCTTATTGCATTTCCATTGCTGGACAACCGTAAGTGCATTTACCAAGAAGCATAGTTAAGAGTACATCATATTGTTTTATGATGAAAAATTGCAGCTCTTTTCCTGCTTAATACACTGATATGCAAGTTTTTTACCTACCTGTGGAAAACTATTGCAGGAACTCAGGTAGAATATTTAAATGGCTAGATTACTGTTTTGGCTAGGAGATAAGGATGAAACATCTGTATTAGAACCCAATACATCCACACCAGCGTTTTATGAGTATTTATTACTACTCCCTTCGTTTCAAAATGTTTGACACCGTTGATTTTTTATTACGTGTTTGACCATTCGTCTTATTCAAAAAATTTAAGTAATTATTTATTCTTTTCATATCATTTGATTCATTGTTAAATATACTTTCATGTACACATATAGTTTTACATATTTCACAATTTTTTTTGAATAAGACGAACGGTCAAATATGTGCTAAAAAGTCAACGGTGTTAAACATTTTGAAACGGAGGGAGTATATAGTTGCAACCCAGAAAGTGGGAAATAAAAACCATCCTCATGCCACTTGCTGCTACAAACAGGAGATCAACAGAGGAGGAAAGGATATACTGTTTGTTCAAGAGAAACAGAATGTGCAAGAGATAAATTAGAGTTGTTCAAATGGAAAGCAAGCAAGCAACAAAAGATAACTTGAGGACTTGAGTTTCCAAGCCCTTTGATGTCCGCTCTAACTAAATCAGAGAGTTCATGAAGACAAGTTCAACCACAGGCTTGTGAAGCTCAAGTGGGTGGTTGCATGGCAATGGAACATTTTGTGAGATACGAAGCCACCTGATGCTGAGCCGCAGATTGCTTACAAGTGATGTTGAATAATACGAAATGAAGAAAAAACAAAAGAAAAGAAAAGAGAGGAGAGTAGTGAACCTTGCTGAGGGCACAGTGGAAGACGAGGGTTTCCTTGCCCTTGGTGGCCTGGGCCAGCTCCGGCAGCCGCTCCCCGAAGCTGTCGCTGGCGTAATGATGCGAGCCGGCGATGTGCGCGTCGTAGATCCTCTCCTCGTCCCTTCCGCCCAAGGAATTAACCCCAAAACCAAGTCAAGTCAGCACTGGAAAGCAGGCGCACAGCGATCGGCAGCATGGGTACCTGACATCGACGACGGCGATCCGGGGGTCCCGGAGCATGGGGACGAGCTGCGCCGCGGAAACGTAGGAGACGCCCCTCGCCATCGCCGCCGCCGGCCGTGTGAGCGATGGCACTGTGTTTGATGGGCCGAGATAGATTTGAGCCCACGATGTAGTAGTTATCTTCTCGGAATAAGTTCATCTGAGATGTCTTAACTCGTTAACGAATCCGATTTTCGTCCTTCAACCGGAAAACCAGATATAATGGGTCTCTTAACTGTTAAAACAAATGCAGATAAGGTCCTTTAGCGGTTTTGACGGTGGTTTTGGCTGACGTGACGCATACATAGCTAATTTGACTTGGTCTACATCTGATGTGGCATTGACGTGGCGCTTACGTGGCAATTCAACCCGAAAAATAAATAAAACTCATGGGACCCGCACATCAGTTTCACACAGAAATTAATTAAAAATGGTGGTGGGGCCCACATGTCATCCTCACACCCCCCTCCTCTCTCCCCACATAGCTCCCTCTTCAACTCTCTCTCTCCCCTCTCCTCTCTCGCGGCGGAGAAGCAGCGGCTCGCGGCGCGCGGCGGCCGGCGGGAGAGGAAGGGGCGGCGGGAGGTGGCCCTGGCTGCCGCAGCCGTTGAGGCCATGGGCGTCGCGCTCTGTCGGCGAGCGCGCGCAGAGGAGCGTCGAGCCAGCGGCGGGGGGAGCGGCCGCGGCGTCGTCGTCGGGTGCGTCGCCGTCGGCGGTGGAGCCGCCGGGTGCGGTGGCTGCTGCAGTTCTCGCAGGAGCTCAAGACCGGCAGTGCCCTGCCACACTCATCTCTATCTCCACGGCGAGTCGCCGCCGCCATCTCTCTCCTCTTTCTCAGATTGTTTAGTGCTGGTTCTTCTTCTTTCAGTTGTTAGATGGTGACCTTCTGTTACAAAATTTCTTTTTAACTTTCTGTGTAAAACCAATGCTGCAGGTGTCGATCTACTGAAAAATGTCAATGTGGAAGCAATCGTTGGGCCACAGACATCAGCACAGGCCAAATTTCTTGCAGAGCTTGGGGAAAAATTTCTCGGTCACGTATCCAGCGTGGGCGGACGGCGGGGCCAGGGGCGGCGCCCCATATCCTCCATGCGCGATGTTGCGGCGGCCGTTGGGGTAGCGAGAAGACGGCGGCTACCGTCGCTTTCGAGCTGGATGGCCGACGAGGAGGCGGCCGCGGAGATCCGTAGCGGCAAGAGGCGGTTGCGGTGGAAGTCGGCCTGCTCCGCCGCTCTGCTCCGGGCCTCCGGCCGCCGCCCGTCCAGCGGCAACGACGACTCCCCCTCTTCCGCGCCAACTCCTCGCCCGCCCACCGCGCGCCGCCCCTCCTCGCCCGGTCGCAGTCGACGCAGCTTCCTCTTCTCCTTCCTTGGCGTCTCCCATCAAGCCGAAATGCCCAACCCCAACAAGGAATCGGAGAACGGCGAGAAGATCACCGGAGCACGGGGAAACGAACAAGAAGAGGCAACGCCGCGTATCTTCGGCAAGAGCCGGACAGGACCACAGGAGAACCGCCTTACCCCGAGCGGCCGCGGTGGGTGAGGGAGACGGGTGGCGCCACCGGTCGCCGGGCTGCAGTGGCGGCTGGGGTCGCGTCATCGGTGAGCGGCGGCGGGCGCAAGCGGCGAGGATGCGATGGAACAGGGCGGCGGAGGAAAGGGGGGAGAGAGAGTGACATGTGGGGCCTAGGTGGGCCCCACTTTTTTTTTAATTTCTGCGTGAAACCGATATGTGGGTCCCATGAGGTTTATTTATTTTTTTTCAGGTTGAATTGCCACTTAAGCGCCACGTTAATGCCACATCAAATGAAGGCGAAGTCAAATTAGCCACGTAGGCGCCATATCAGCCAAAACCGCATTCAAAACCACCGAGTGACCTCATGTTTTGATAGTGAGGGATCTACACTGGTTTTGATAGTTGAGGGATTTTTTATAGGGTGTAGCTACATTTATGGCGTCATATTTTTCACCAAAAAATAGTCGGCATGTATTTACATTGTAACTTTCTAAATTACATATGTAATTTTAGTGTATTTATAATGTATAAATCTCGAAATTACATATGTAAATTCTAAAATTACATATGTAAATATTAAAATTACATATGTAAATAGAGTGTAATTTTACATGTAGATAGCAAAGGAACGTGATCGATCGGATAAATCACAGCAAGCAGCACAGGTGCATGTGTATGTAGTACGAACTAGTGCTTGCACGCACGATGGCAAATTAAACAGTCCTGCACGAATCTAAACGAAACTTTGAGGGCTAACAAACTGACTGTAATTAGAGAAGATTTATGGCGATATAACTATAGCAAAACCGTTTTTTATATCTGGTTTTTCGGTTGAAGGACGAAAATCGGATTCGTTGACAAGTTAAGAGACCTAAGAGACCTAAGATGAACTTATTCCTATCTTCTTCATCGAAAGAAAACTCGGCCCGTTTAATGAATATACGTAGATACTACATAGACGACGCAATTAACTTTTACACATACGTTTATTTAAAAAAATCTGACCCATTATCAAAACGAAGCCTTAATTAGCAAAGCATCATCCATACGTAGTTACCGAAACGAACTCGTATATTTGTATTTGTATAGATATAGAGGTCGAAAATGTAAACCTATTCGGAATGTAATCATCTTCTCTCTAATCTAATACACACAGTACGGTAACCTTAATCAATTTGCTGTCAAAGGAAGAAAAGTAATTAGAGACAGCAAATTAAGCTATCATATAGGAGTACTTTGCCTGCAGCTTCCAAGTAGTGTATTATTGAACGGATCGGAGGGCAAAAAAAAACAACTTGTCCTCTCTCTCTCTCTCTAAGTTGTTGGAGTCCGAAACGATATGCCGTCGCCGACGTGGATGGAGGCGGAGCAGCAGAAGGACGAGACGGCGGCGACTCGTCGGCCAACAAGCTGCTACGACGCAGCTGGTTGAAGAAGTTGATGATCAGCAGCAGCAGCAGCAGGAGGAGGAGGCGGCGGCGCCGACCTGCAGCATTTGTCTGCAACCCTGGACCTGCAATGGCGACCATCGCATCCCTCCGTTTCACAATATAAGTCATTCTAGTATTTCTTATATTCGTATAGATGTTAATATGTCTAGATTTATTAATATCAATATAAACTAGAATGATTTATGTTGTGAAACGGAGAAAGTATATTATACGTTCCTGCATGCATGACACATCTCAATTGACGAGCTACTCGATCGATTGCTAATTAGTAATTTGATTTTTTTTAGTAATTAGTAATTTGATTAGTAATCAATACTATATGTTAACTGCATGCATTTCCTCTTTCAGTTGCATTCCCTGTGGACATGTTTACGGCAGATCGTGCCTGGAGAAGTGGCTGGTACATGTTCTTCAACGCGGCACTGGACAAGCAAAGGTAGTGATTACTACTCCACTAATTAATTAATTGTGCGTTGCCAGCAACTAATCAGCTAGTGACTATACTGAGCATGCAGTGTCCTCAATGCGGTGAAGAGTTCGGGCCGCACCGCATTACCAACCTCTACGCGCCAGGAATCAATATATGGGACGGTTGCTGCAAAAACCATGCGAATGTTAGTTACTTACTTATATAAGTACTCCATATAATTATTAATTACTACTTTATTTATATATAGATATTGTCAATCAATTAGAGCAATTAATTAGTTGTTGTGCACGTACGTACAGGAGGTAGGAGAGTATTACAACCGTGAGTACGAGGGGCTGAAAACACAAATGGAGTCGACGATCGCTAAACAAGGCAAGGATTTGGAAGAATTGGATGTGCTCGTGAAATCGGTGGGCAGGCAGTTTGAGAGCCTTGAATCAAGTCTCAAGACATTCCTGCTATCAATGACGGAGCGGATGAAGATGATGGCTACACAGCTGCCTGCAGCCATGGATCTCGTTCAATATTTGGAGAAGGATGTCCATGATATCATATCCGCGCTCTCCCAAAAACCTCCATAGCTAGCTCGTCTCATGCATCCATCTACTGATCGATATATGCAAGCATATTTTTGCTAGCTTCGTGTGGTGGGGTTCGTTAATTTAATTTGTAGAGAGCGCTGATGTAAGAAAATTACTTGCAAGTGAATTCTCGTTTGGCTCTAGAATTGGCTAATAGCTATAGCCTGGGTGATTTTCGCTCCTCCGGCCTACTCTGTTTTTATTACTTATATAAAACACAGTACAAATACAGACACTCACATATTAATTTATACTTAAATAAGTTATATTTATACTTAAATGATATTATTGTCGAAACTATGTATACTTAGATAATATATTATTGCAAAACTGTATATTTATATGGGTTTTGCATCCTAGAAGTATGATCTCCATCATCACGCGCACTTCCTTTAAAAGAAACACTGTAAATTTTGTGATATTTCGTTTCAGGGTGTATCTTGTCTATCAACAGAAAACAGACAATATGCCACTCAATTCGAGTGGTTTTGATGAAAAGCCACTTAGTAGAACGTACATGATAAAATTTCACTCATTATATTGTCTACCAATTAAAATGCCACTTTTGAGGGCTGGATGGCTCGCCGCCGCCGACAATGGGATGACGGGGTGGAGGGAGGAGTAGGAGGCGACGAAGCAACAGTGTGGGCGTGGACTGCCCTCCGCCCTCTTTAGCTTATGGGAGGAGTATCAAGGGCACGGCCTCCAGTGTTGCCCACGCCGCATGTCACCCGCACGCCGGAGAGTTTGCTAAGAGGTGGTGACAGCAGGAGAGATAATGGGGGTGAAGGGAGGAGGAGAAAGCGATGACACACGCGGGCGGGGGTGGGAAGACCGTGCTCTTTGGCTCCCTAGAGGAGCAGCGAGGGCGTGGCTTCTAGTGCCGAGTGGCCTAATGTGCGAAGGTTCGCGGGGAGAGGAGTCAGCGAATGTATCCGGATTTCCGTTTTTGGTTCACGCGGGATTTCCTTTTCTGTTCATCCGTTTACTAATGGAAAGTTTATCCGTTTACTAATAGAAAGTTTATGAGCAGTAAATTTGGCTTTTTAATTTAGATATTTATATGTACAAGGTTTTATACTGTTTAATACTTTTTGTGATTTTTTTAATTCATTTGAAATTTATATATGCAAAGTTTATAGGTGCAATATTTTATATGTAGAAACTTTCTATGCACAAAGTATATACGCAGGAAATATCTATGTATAAAGTTTGTATGTGTAAACTCTTTTACGTATAAATATTTTTTAGAGAGAGATTATATACTGTTGCATTTGTTTTAAATTGTATGTACAAATTTTACATGAATAAAATTTACATGTACAAAGTTTCAATGTATAAAGTATATATGTATACAGTTTCTATGTGTAAACTTTTTTATACGTATAGAGTGTAGATGTAAATATGTTTTGGGCTTGCCAAGGAGTGGTTCGGCTAAGGCCTGATAAAAAAAAGAAGAGGAAAAGCAGATAGAAGCCTGTGGATTGGCTTGGCCCAGCTTGCAACTTTGCACGTGAAACAAATCGGAACGAGAGGATATCTCGAAAACAGTGGCTGACGAAACCGTTCGTCGTCTGCGAATACTCGCATACTAGACTCACCCCTCTAGTGCCGCTACCCTCTAACTCTCTCTCCACACACTAGTCAGGGCCACATTGGTCTGAAAACCCTCCATAGTGGCATTTTAATCTGTAGGCAAGGTAGTGAATAATATTTTGGCTTTTATCTTGTGCATTTTATTGAGTGGCTTTTCATCTAAACGAATAGAGTGACATATTGTCCGTTTTCTCATCTATCAATGGAAATAAAAAAGGTATTTTCCAAACAAAAAAGATGGAAATGAAGAAGGGCAATCGTAGTGGGCCGTATTTGAGGATCCGAGTTAGATTCGGCCCATGAGTTTGTGGTATCGAATTCCCACTCGGCACGCATGACGCAGCCCAACCTTTTTACGCTGTTCATCTCTCTCTCCCTTCGCTGCCCTGCCTGCCTCCGTCGAGAAGAAGAGAGGAGTAGTTGTTGCGGTTTTGCTTTGCCCGCTCTCTCTCCTCCTCCGCCGCCATTGCCACCGATTTGCCATGGCGTCGCGCCCCCGTGGAAGGCGCCTTCCTCCTCCTCATCCGCCGCTCATCCAGGAGATCCTCGACGACGACCTCTTCGATGTAGAGGTTAACTACAGCGACGAGGAAGAAGAGGATGAGGAGGAGGAAAGCGATGAAGAGGAGTCGGAGTCGGAGGACAACGAACCGGAGGAGCTGGTGCCGGGGCAGGAGAGTATCGGGGAGGGATGCGGGCCGGCCATACAAGCTAGGGTTTCCGGCGCCGCCGCGGAGAAGAACGCCTGCCCCGTTTGTATGGAGGCCTGGGCCTCCCAAGGCGCTCATCGAATCTGGTGAGGCCAAATTTCTGCCTTAGACCTTGTCTATTTGTTCGATTCGCGTCATGTGCCTTGCATCAATCCAAGAATATATACTCGCACTGTATGCTTTGCTAGTTGCTACTGTAGCTTTACTTCCCAATGTTCTTTTGATGCAAATTGTTGACAAGGTGCATTCTATGTGTAGTTGTATTCCTTGTGGGCATATCTATGGAAGATCTTGCCTGGAGAGGTGGTTGAGGCACAAGGGCAACACTAGCGCAACCGTATGTATGCCAATCGATCATACTACTAGCTTTTAATAACAATTTTTCACAATGGACAGGTTCTCATGCTTAACCAAATCGTCTCTTGCTATTGATTTTTAGTGCCCTCAGTGTGGGAAAAGGTTCAGACCTAAGGACATTACCAATCTCTATGCACCAGAGGTTGCAGTTCCAAATAATGATCTGGAAAAGGTTCGACTTTATTTTGTTGCTAGTTACTGCTCTCGGACAATTCTTCCATCATGAACCGGACCCTGTTTCATTCTTCAGGAAGTATTGTATCTAAGGGGGAAAGCTGAATCCCTTGGGGAAACGGTACAATTTCTTTGGGTCACCTCACCTGCATGCTCCTTTTCTCTCTATAGTTGGAATCAACAATTTTTATTTTTTCATTGAGGATAGGTGATGAAACATGAGAAATTGATAGAGGAGATGAATGAGAGATTGGTTGAGTTGACAAGTGCTCAGAAGGTATGCTGTCTCCTATTCAAACTCTAAATGATGGCAATCGTGTGCACTGATTGTTCCGGCCTCAGATAATTTATGTTGTAATTTTCATTTCACTAGAATCATGTTCATATATTTACTTGTTATGTGTGCCTTGCAGAGGCAGATTCTGTCAGAGCAGAGATTAATGAACGTTGGTAGCTCAAAGAGACAGGTAATGCCATCTAATTTTAAATTTTCCAATGGTTAATACCTGAACATTCTCATGAAACTATTTTATTCCACCGAAGAAATTGGCAGAGCATTTGGCTGGAACTACATATCTGGAGCCACCAACCTCAGTCACAGAAGATTTTAACTCTAGCAACAGTTGCGATTTTGTCTTTCAGGTTGATTCTCTTTCTAAACTGATGTATGTTATACTAATTCAAGGCGCTCTTATTCTTTTGTTCTAGTTTCCTTTGACGTGCTTTTGACATTTTGTGTATACTGAATATTTTACTTATCCGTGTTATGCTAACTTGAAACATACTGTATGGTACCTGTAGTATGTTCATGATTTAATTTTTCAAAGCTAAAATGGAGTTCAGTGGGGACTTCATGATTCATAATTTTTCTTTTCTGAATGGAACCACTACCAGGCAGCTCCTATCAGTTTAAATTTTATATAAACAAAGGGGGGAGGTTACAAAGAAACAATGTACAGATAGAACACTCGCTCTAGTGTATAAGACTCTAATCCTTCATGATTCATGATTCCTTCCCAGCTTCTATGACATGTAAAATGGACAATATGTGTCAATATTGATTGATTACTCTGGAGGAAGTAGTACTTGTAAATCTACATCTTATGTTTTTGGAAGGTTGCCAAAAATCTTAAATTCATAGCAAGCATGACTTAATTTTGTAGCCATTGCTATTATTCTTTTCTTTTAAGAAAATTAGACAATAGTGATAGCATGGGAAGCTATGTTTTTCACCTTTTAGGTATTTATAATAGTTTATTATAATAAAACAGCTTATTATGTTTTATCCTTGAATTTTTGTAGTGTCAAATGTTGGACAAAAAAAAAAATTTTTGTGGTGCAACTGAATCCTGCATGCATTTATTTCACACTGAAGTGAAGTGTTCCATTCTTTTCAATTGATAACCATGTTTTGTAGAAAGAATTCTTCATGGATGGACTTCGAGTCATGGCCATAGATGCATTTAACCAAACAATTCTTGCTTCTGGAAAAGCACCAGGCATAGGACAAGAACATGTTCTTTATAAGGTACATTTTTTAAATCGGTAGCTTTGCCAAATTGAATACATGTTATTTGTGCTTATCACCACCAACTTTTACAATATTCACCTTATTGCAATTCTTGTCTACAGTTTAGCATGGTTTCCCATCACGAAGCTCGGAATATACAACTTCCTCTGGATACTAAAACTGTCAGGGACATATGTATCTTACCTAGTGGCTCTGCTATTTTTACATCACTGGGCAGGAAACTATCGTCATTTAGGTTTGTCTTCAATTTAGTAGTCTGTTACTTTGTATTAGTTCTATTTTTTTTTATAACACTGCATAATATTCTTAATCCAGCATGACGGCTGACCGTGTCGTTCTTCAGTGTGATTTGCCGGTAATTATTTAACCCTGCTATCCTTATACTCCTGAGAAGTTTGCAGTGAAAATGTTTGTTTCGTCCTTACTTGGTTAGCCTGTTTGGAACATTGATAAATGAAAGTTGTATCTGTTTTCAGAAAAAAAAAAAGGAAACAAAATTGTAAGTAGTGAAGATGAAGTAGCCTAATGCAGTTCTGCTACTTAAATGAGGATGCATTATTGGATGAAAATGATTAGAATCATCCATAGACAAATTGATCGAAGCACCTTCAGACAATACTTCCTGTTAATAATATTGCTTTCTCTATTACAATACCATGCAGTGTCCTGGCTGGTCATGTTCTGCGGATGAATCTTCGCGTCAGATTTGTGCTGGATTGCAGGTTAATCTTTTAGTATCTCCTGATCTGAAGATTTGTTCATGTAATTGCAAAGTTTGACATGAACCGCTTTCTTATGTACTGCAGAATGGCAATCTTATCATCTTTGATATCCGTCAAACCTCAAGACCGTTGCATTCTATGGTGGGTTTATCTACACACCCGGTTCATACTCTCCATACGGTCATTGATAACAACGGTTCTAGAAAGTTTCTCTCTGCCTCTTCTATAGGCCCCTGCATGTGGGATACTGATGGTATTCAAGGCAGGTATGCAAAAAAGTGGCAGTTTAAAGGCATTAAACTCCTATTACAGCATTACTGGAGGCGTTTTTTTTTTTTTTTTTTTTTTTTTTTTTTTGCCTTTGTGCTTTGCTGATCCTCGAAAATCTGTGGAAACATGTGGTTTGGTGGGCTGTGGTTCTCATGTTTGCCTTTGGGCTCGGTTGCAGGCCAAAGTTGCTATTGGGGACAGATAATCAACGGGTGTGCATTTCTCTTGCATGTGCCCCTTCATCAAGTGATCTATTGGTAGCTTCCTTTCGGCCAAAGGTTGAAACGTCCGAGGATGCTACAGCATCTCAAGTGTATCTATCACAAACACCAACACCCTCTGGTGGAGGGAAATTAGGGTATCATTCCTTCATCAGGAGGGCGGGGAACTCGTCATCCTTCACCGAAGATAGGACATGCAGCACACTTGTGAGCGAAATTCGCATGTCGAAATCCGCAATTATACCTTATGGAAACAACCAACATCTGTTTGCTTATGGAGATGAGTCGCTGCGTGGGGTCCGGACCTGGCGACTACCATCGTTTGAGATGCATTCTGATCTCAGCTCCCTCCAGCAACCGGTCCTGGATCTAAGGTATGCAGAAAGTTCATCCGGAGGGAGGTATCTCGGGTACCTGAGCACGGAAAAGTTGCAGGTTTTCAGAATTAGGTAGCATGTCAGGAGGGAAACTTAATTTTAGGCTAGCTTTTGCTCTTTTTTCCCTCTGACCTTTTTGTAGCTTTGCTAAACGCTAACGAACATAAATAGTTTGTAGATATGAAAGCTAGAAACAGGGCCTTTTGCTATGTACAGTCTTCCTGAAAGCAGAGAGCAGTTGTGGAATGGTAACAACCATCGCCCTGTGTTCTGAAAACTGCAGTAATGCCACTGATATGATGTGCAATACACCTGTCGTTTCCTAGCTTACTAATTCCGTGCTTGCAATGACAGTTTGACAGTTGATGCCTGTAATAAGCAAGGTGTTACATTGAGTGTGGAACTTAACCTACCGAGAGTCCAATACCATGAAAATTTTCAGATGTTTTTGGAACACATGCTTGCATTGCAGGTCGAAGTGAAATTTTGGGTGACACAGCTGCACACCTCAATCCAATCGTACACAATAATTATGATGAGGGTAATAGTAGATACGTGTTGGTGCTCGTACTACGTGGTGCACACAACACATGAAACGATGTGAAACTGAAGATGCATGGCTCAACCACTAGCACTAGCACTCGGGGTAGTTGGCGTGATTCCTGGAGTAGTCCTGGCAGTAGTAGTAGACCATGGACCTCTGCTGCGCCCACCTCATGGCCGCCTTCTGCTGCGCGCTGAGCTCGCCGGTGGCGCCCGACGGCGAGGCCGGCACGGGCTGGCAGCTCGCCGGCGCGGCGGCCTCGCAGCCGGCGATCTTGAGGTCTCGGTAGCGCGAGACGAAGGGCTGGTAGCGGTAGTCGGACTTGTAGCGGCCGCCGTCGGTGGCCCAGTCGGAGGCGTCCCAGATGGAGCCGTATGCCCACATCTGGCGGTCGGGGAATGTGTTGCCGGCGGCGCGCGGGTAGCGGCGGACGGGGACGTCGTCGACGAGGAAGACGATGTGGTCGGGGTTCCAGAGGATGGCGTAGTGGTGGAAGTCGGCGGTGGGGTCGAACCAGAGGTGGAACCGCATCTCCCTCCCGATGATGGCGCCGTCGCCGGTGCCGTGCACGTACACGTTCGTCTGCAGCGTCCACGGCTCCCCCGGCACCGTCCCCAGCAGCTCTATGTCGATCTCGTCGTGCTGCCCCGGGTACAGCTCGTTGTTCGACAGCTACACATATATGATAAGTAGCTTCATGAATTCACAGCTAGCAATGGCGGGCCGCCGGCCGCCGGCAATACGATCGAGAAGACAATATCTTACGTAGAAGGCGGTGTTGACGCCGGCGGTGTAGCCGGAGGGGACCTTGATGGAGGCGCCGAAGTAGCCGTTGCGGTAGGAGCGCTTGGACTTGAAGCCGCTGCCGGAGCTCCGGTCCATCCACACCGTCAGCGCCGTCTGGTCCGCCGACAGCGTCTGGTGCTGCCCGCCCCACAGGTTGTCGTACCCTTCGCCGAACGCCATCGATCGGATCGTCTTGCTCGGGTAGTATCCCGGCGATGGCTGCGCTCCTGCGCCACTAATCATATAATTACTGCACGCCACCACCACCATTATCATCATCAGCAGCAGCTGATTATTATTAGCAGCAACTGCTGGTGGCTTCTGCTCCATCGATAATCGTCCTTAATTTCTAGCTGCTGCCTACAAATAATGTCTCTTCTTCTACTGACTAGCTCCTGCTGGTCTGCAGCATCACTGCATGAGGCCGGCTTTATATAGGATCAGCTCTCCAACTTGCAAGAACCAACCACAGGTACGTAGCTCCTGCTTGAATTAATAATCGTCCATGCATGCATATATGCATGGTCACTTACATTACGTTAGTCGTTAGCCGTTAGGCACAGGTGGAGACACAAAATGAATGATGAACCTTCCCTTCCCTTACTGTGGGGGCTGCCCGTGTTAGCTCAGCTCTTAATTATTTAATTTGCACAAATCTCACATCTTATAACTAATCAACACAATTAATTGTTGATATACATCAACGGCAAGGATTAAGGGGCTGTTGATTGATGCCATTTTCAACCATACCATTTTTTGATAATATTATAAAAAAAGAGAGCCTACATTTAGTTTGTTGCCAAACTTTGGTAAATACATAAAAAATCTTGCCAAAATTTTGATAATATTGTTAACTTGCTAAAATTTGGTAAGGTTTATTTTGGATACAATCCGAACAGCCCCTTAATTCATTCATTAAAAAAGTGGACATCTTTCAATACTCGTTTTAATTTATTTTGCATATATATGTATATATGTTGTACTCCATCCGTCCCATAAAAAACAACGTAGCGGATGTGGCACATCTTATTACTACGAATCTGGACAAGCATCTGTTCAAATTTATTTTCATCTAATTTAATTTTCGTTTTTTTATAGGATAGAGGGAGTATATGACTTGATTTCAGAGGGCCTGGTCTGCCCATCCATCGTCATGTTATTGTCGGAGATAATATACTTTTCTAGAAGTGGCAGAAATGGCTAGGTTTCGACCACACTTTGCCTCTGCTGGGCGGTTAGGGCATTCCTCCTGATCATCCGCTTTCCATCGGTGTTAGTTGCAGCTCATGTTAATGTACTGTACCAACCAGGAGTGAACCTGCCATGGGCTTATGTAAGCACTGAATTAAAGCAGCTAATCTAAATCTTGGACTTTGCCACATCCAATAAACACGTACGTACGTACGTCTTCCCTTTATCCATCGTCCTGCAGCACGCGTGAAGCCAGTACTTAACTGGAATAGATCGATAAATATAATTTCAGTCATATAAGATTAATCATTAACTAATTATAAAGTGAGTATTAGAGTCATGTATACATGCTTGCAGTCATCATGCAATAAACTCTCAACTAAATTTAGCTTCAGCGCCAAGCTAGCTAGCAGGGTAGTTGCGTTACAAATCGTGCAGCAGTCAGTGTCAAAGCATGCATGATTGATCTCGTTTCGTTGCGCCTTTGATCGATCGATTGATCACTTTGTTGACGAATTAATCGGAGAAAATTAAAAAGGAGATGATGGAGACTGAAACAGTTGAGAGCGGTTACTGGCTCGTACGCACGGCCCTTCGATATATATATATATATATATATATATATATATATATATATATATATATATATCTCCTTTTCGGTTTGCATCATATCAGTACTACGTACTACTGTAAGTCTGTAATATCATATCACCTAGCCTTCATTCATCTAGTGGTTCAATGCTGAAAAATTTTATACTACTTGAGAAAAGTATATTGTATATGTAAGTATGAAAACTTTGCGTTAAAAACTTAAATATCAAGTTTTACACTTAAAAAATATGATACCTTTGATATCTTTTCAAGTAACCTGTAATGTAATTATGGATCGGATAATGTTAACTACTACCTCCGTTTCAGGTTATAAGACTTTCTAGCATTGTCCACATTCATATAAATATTAATGAATCAAGGCACACATATATGTGTCTAGATTCATTAATACTCACGCACATATATATGTGTGTATAATGCTAGAAAGTTTTATAATATGAAACGGAGGAAGTAGCTTTGACAGACTCTCCTAACAGCAATTAATAGACTAAGGGAAACGACCGTTGCATGATATCGGGTGCGAAGGAAGCTATGGTCCATCTCATATCGCCCAGCAGCATCTTGGTGGAGGCGTGTTACCGACAAACTTTCATGCGAACTGAATATATATGCAGATAAGACGTATATATGTAACTGAATATGATTACACATATGTATACATAAGGTTATTATGATCAATTATAAGATCGACGTGGGTCTCATGAATTAATGCAAATTAATCATGTACGAGTATGTATATATATGACATAAGTAGTGGAATTAGCATGGAAGGTCAGTCAAACCGACCATGCATGTGCCAATGGCCCTAACTTAACTAACAACATTTTGTCAACTTATGCATGTTTTGTAAGGTCTGATCCGATCCTTTTCCTTGCTCCAATATAATTAGCTGAGAAAAACACATAAACCATGCAAGCATGCATGCAGAAACAGGTACATATGCTGATATGCATGCATGTTTTGATCCACATGTACTGTAGTAGCAATGCAACCACCTGCATGCATGTACGGCACCTAGCAGCTAATATTGCTAGCTCGCCCTTTCAATTTGGACAATGACCTCTCTCCTAATTAAAGTTAACTAACAAGACTAGCTAGCCTAAATATATGAATCTGCTGATTTTTGAATATTACGTTTGATAATTGATAGTTCGCTTAAAAATTTAGTATAAATATAAAAATTTATCATTCGGTGATAAAATAATTAAGTTGCAACAAAAATAAATAATACTTTTAATAAGATGAATGGTATAAAGAGATATGTAAAAGTTAACAACGTTGTATATTTAGGAGATGATACAATCATATTTCTTTTTTGACGGAGGGAACTATATATATGTTTGCATGATATGGCATGCATATGGACGCGACATTGATCGATCGTCGGAGGCATGGCAAGCAGTACAGTACGTGTGCAATCATATGGCGACGATCGATCGAACCGCCCGGCCGGTGAGCTTAATTAATTAATTATCAATCTCTTTCATCAGTTTCTCGTTGATCTCCTTCAATTAAGCAGAATGTAATGCAGAGGTTGTACGATCCAGTCATCGAGGCTGCCGCAGTATGTGCAGGAGGACAAAAATTAGGGGATCGATCAAATCAAATTAATTGGTGGTTCTAGTTACCTTAGCTTCCTGTAGATGCATCTGTTGGTACGTACGTATTCGATGGATATATAATGAATCATATATCTCGCGTCGGCTACTAGCTTCAATTAATCAATTTTGTCCTCCCACTGTTTCATGAAATCGAGCTACATGCATGCACGCCATGCCAAACTGACTGTTAGTTAGTATACAGTTGGTTGGTACATGAGAATATCTATATTTTTTAATGGAAAATGAGCAAATCAGTTTTGATTACTATGCACTACTAGATAACAATCATGAATGGATGGCGCTTGACCGGCCAGGGACCCATGCCACATACAGCATAACAACCTCCCTAATTTGGCCGCATTGTCCGACAAATTAAATCAAATATAATATCCCTCTCAATTTCAATACTGGCTTCTACATGCAAACTAACCAAAATTTGTTTAAGAGGTTATAAGTGCCCGTTACTCCGTTAAACAGTTGAGTTGGTGTGGTAAGTTTCGGTCTGGGCCATAATAATGGGCTAACACAAACGAGGCAAACAGCTAATTTCAGTGGGCTTTGTGGCCCATGATAAGAAGAAGGCCGAGTTGGAATGGAGGCCCAGGCTGGGCGGCCTAACCCAGCAAGAAGGAAGCAGAGCATCTGCGTGCGTCTTCCCCACGCAGTCGTCTGCTGCTTCCGAATTCCGATCGGAGAGCAGCTGGACTCCGGTGAGGGATCATGGAGGCGGTGAAGAGCCTCCTCAAGCCCAAGCCGACGCCGCAGCAGCAGCTTCGCGAGTGGCAGCGCCGCCTCCGCAACGAGGGCCGCAACATCGATCGCCAGATCCGAGGTTGGGGTTTCATTCTTCCATTCTCTCTTGGATCTATCTGCCCTTCCATACAGCGATGATGCTGATGGTTGAATCCGGAGCTAGCGCAGATGTGCAGAGGGAGGAGAAGAAGGTGGAGAAGTCCATCAGGGAGGCCGCCAAGCGCAACGACATCGGATCGGCCAAGGTACCCCTACGCTTCCATCCATTCGATTCGATTCCACTTGCTTGCGGTTTGCTGATGCGCATTCGTGTTGGGTTTTGGTCAGGCGCTGGCCAAGGAGGTGGTGAGGTCCAGGAAGGCGGTCAACCGCCTCTACGAGAACAAGGCCCAGCTCAACTCCATCTCCATGCACCTTGGCGAGATCGTAGGTAACGAATCACCTCTCATATATTATATCTCCTCACACACACCCATCGTCCTTATGCCCAACTGTTTGAGAATCCAATCCCCCATTTTGCAATGCGCTTGCTGAAAATTAGCATACCAGCAAAGCCCTTGTTGATATAAGTTAGGAGAATATTACTAATACAACGGTTAATCTATATCTTGTTGCTGTAGGCTCTAGTGAACCAATATCAGTTTGGGTTGTGATTGGAAGCAGGAATTCCACTGAGATTTGGATTTTTTTTTTCTTCTTTTCAGTTTGCAGGAAAGAATATAATCATATGAGCATATTTAGGAGTACATGTTACAAAAACATATGTGCATATTATATTTCTCCCCCTCATATTACATTTTGTAGAGTATCATTTGTAAGTGTATTCCTTTCATCTTCCAGACTGATGTTTGTACTTACAATAAATTGCAACCTATCACCTTTCAGCTACTGCCAGGACTGTTGGCCATTTATCCAAGAGTACTGAGGTGATGAAACTTGTCAATAACCTTATGAAAGCACCAGAGGTGGCTGCCACCATGCAGGAATTCAGCAAAGAGATGACCAAGGTATGGATTATGAAATGATCACATCTCTTCCAAAGGTTTTTCTGTATACCCATACTAGTTCTTACTTCCTGATTGCTGTGGTGTAGGCTGGTGTAATGGAAGAAATGGTGAACGATGCTGTGGATTCAGCGCTGGACAATGAGGACATTGAGGAGGAGATTGAAGAGGAGGTTGACAAGGTCCTCTCTGCAATTGCTGGGGAGACTGCCTCTGAGCTTCCAGACGCTGTCAGGAAGGAAAAGGAGAAGATGAAGCAACCTTCAACAAGTGAACCTGCAGAGGTAATGTCCAACGATTCAACATATCCTTCACATTTTGCAATTCTAGGGATTCTTCCATATCTAGACTTCTGCGTGTTTCAAAAATAATGTACCTTACACGGAGCTTGCACTAATGTGCAGAGAACTGCTATTGCGGAAGCTGTGGATGACGATGACGAGCTTGAACAGATAAGGGAAAGGCTCGCCAAAGTGAGGTCATAAAAGGGTAGTGATGAAAAGCAATCACTGGTTTGTTTTACTGTATTATACTCCACTTCAGATTCAGAATGTATGTGTGTCATATCAGAAATAGAAACCCCTTGTTGTTATTAACAAACTGATATACCTGCAACCTGTATTCACTGATAGAAAATTGTTCAATCTCAGTTGCAAGGGTAATTGTGTGCCCTGAAATTTGTCTATTCGTTGTGCGTACATACGGATATGTTGTGACATCTGTTGTAATATTGCATATCTTCCAGCTCATATATCCGGCTGACAGCCTGAGACGAAATAGATAATACTGAAAGCTAAATCTTGTGATTGTTGCTTGAATTATCAATGCTTATGTTGTAGATCTCCTTAAGAATGTTGCTACAACCCACCATGAAGCATTGACAAGTATTTGCTTCAGAGGACTTATATTTTACTTTTTGAATGGTTTACTGCGAGTGTTTGCTTTGGCAAGAGGTCAAGAGCGCAGTACATAATGACAGCCGACTAGCTGTGTGGTGATCCACACAATTCTCAACTCTCAATTGGGCCAGATCGATTACAACGAGGCTACATGCCCCCAGTCATGGGTCATGCTCATGTGGAATTTCTATCTTTAGTTGTAGGATCAAGCATAGATCCTTCAGCGAGGGGCATGATGAAAACCTTGTTGTTAACAACAGGGAATTTCCATTAAAAAACTTCAGATGCTGCATGAGCCAACCTGCTTACAATTGCAGTTGGTCTCTAATTAATCTTGTTTTCCGTTGGCGAATCCATTTTCATCTCCTTTCTCAACGTGGTTTCCTGCCATCTCCTTCAGCTGTTCCATAAGGATAAATAGAAAGAGAGAGAGAGAGAGCGCGTGCGTTAGGAATATGACAAATAACAAGAAGTTTGGTTGCTTAAGTAACTTAAAATTGATAACGACGACGTTTGTTTTTTCCCCTTGTCTAAGCTCTAACAAATATTCTCATCTAATAAAGACAACGGATAATTAATTGAAGCTAGATGGGAAAGCTCAAAAACTGCTTGTAGAGCTACTGCCTTTGACAAGCTTGCCTTATGGTATCTGTAGCCCTGAAACGAACAAGAGTTAACTTTGATGTCAGCAATATATAAAGTTGTTCAATTGCAAGGTTTAGTTAGTGCTAGTGCAGTGCGTACTCTGTCAGTCCCGTAGATGTAATCACAGAAAGTGAAGACAGAAGAGAAGTTGCTCTGGCTGTGCCCTCCCACGAAATGGTGGTAATCATGGTACTCCACTCCTCCATACAACGGGATATACTTGGTCGGATCGAACGGCAACTTGAACCTGCTTCAAGTAGAGTTTTTGGATAATTAAGTTATAAATGCTACTAGTCTATAAGTTGAGTACTACTAGTAAATGTTCACTAGTTATACAAGTACTATCTCTGTCTCAATTTATAAGGATTATATTTTTTACACAATCTTTAATAATATATTGGGCCTGTTCACTTTGTGGCAACTATGTTAAAATTTTGGTAACTTGCCAAAATTTTGACAGGATTTCTTATATAGTTATCAAAATTTAACAGCAAACTAAATGTAGCCATTTTTTTGACAACTTTACTAAAATTTGGTAAGATTGAAAATGGCATCAAAGTAAACAGACCCATTATCTCCCTCCCCTCTCCCCCTTTCTCAATGATGATCTAGCGGGATAAGGAAGACTTGAGTTCTTCCATTACCCACGTTAGATCTGCCCAGACGTCCTAAGTAGTAATATATATACAGCGATGATGTGGTTTTTACAGTGAGTACCCACCCGCTGTGGATGTGGATGGCCTCGAGGTGGCGAAGCACGAACCAGAGCCAGAAGGTGGTCATGTGGCACGGCACGATGGCTGGGCCGGCGAAGGCCGGGAAGCCGAGGATGAGGATCTCGGCCCAGTGGGCGTACGGGGCGGCGTAGCCCATGGGCGCGGTGAACTCGTGGTGGACTCGGTGGATGTGGTGGTAGGCCCACGGCGTGTGCAGCAGGCGGTGGATCCAGTAGCCCAGGTAGTCCTCCACCAGCAGGTACACCGCCACCTGCGCCGCCGTCTCCCCCGCCGACGGCAGCGGCAGCCCCGTCCGTATCCCCACCGCCCTCACCGCAGGGAACGACGCCAGCTGGACCGGCCCGACGGCGAGGAGCAGCACGCGCGCGGTGGCCGCGTAGCACCGGAGGAAGGCGGCCGGCGGGTGGCGCACGCCGGGCTGCAGCTTGTGCGGCAGCGGCAGGTGGCGGCGGAGCTCGAGCAGCGCGAGGGGGAGCGGCGCGAGGGTGTAGACGAGGAGGAGGATGGGGACGTTGTGGCAGTAGAGGCAGTAGTCCGGGATGGACGCCGAGTAGCGGAACCAGGCCGCCTCCGCCCACGTCAGGCCCCGCCCCACCGCCGCCTCCGCCTCCGCCGCCGTCGCGTACGGGAGCATAGCTAGCTACTGCCGGCGACGACACAGAGGATCGATCTCCGGCCAGCCAGCCGGCGAGATCGAGAGCTATATATATACGAGTATATCGCTCTATCGCTATATGCTGTTTGGAGTTACGGCGCCAAATTAACAGGAATTTGAGCATGATATCTAGTTTTATCGCTGCGTCTCTGTATTATTGGGCGAGGAGGGCAGCATACGTGGTCGGACTGTGGCCTGTAAATTACGATCGAGATATCGAATTAAATCCATCATTTATCAAGTGAGCTGATCATTATCTAAAACAAATAGAGTACTCCAATCAAGTAAGCTGATCGATGGGCCAGCTGTATAGTGCAACAAATGGTGCAGTGCGCGCAAAGAGAACGTACAGTACATGTGCAAGTCAGTAGAGTAGGCAACGCAAATCGTTGTACAGTACTCCGTACTTGCAAAAATGGCACGACGTACGCAAAGTCGTGGCGTACGTTGTAGCACGAGTACATAGTATAGTACACAGGACCACTGGACACATTGGGCTCACCGGCCTTGATATTGTAGTCTAATAGAGCTCCAAAAGTAGCTGCTCAATAGAGGGGAGCAGTGGAGTGGTAACAACGCACGGTGACTCCTCCTTCCTCCTCGTTCAGCCCCTTTAATTCCTCCATCCATTTCGACGGCTCCGGTCATCAGCGATTTGGGGAAGAGGGTCCAAGTAGTCGTGTTCTTTCTGTAGTAGGGGTTTTCCCTTTGTCTTCTCTTTTCTTTTGATGTTTTTGTGTAGTGCAAAAGTTCACATGCGACACATTTCTGTTATCCCAGTGGCTTGCTATGGATTCCGGCTAAATCCATCCATGGAATGGTCTTCAGATTTACCATGGACACCTCCAACTATAAGTAAGGCAGGTATGTTTTATATAAAGTTGCGCCGACTATCCTGTTTATCTCCAATAAGGCAATCACAGCGATGCATCATCCATCATCGGTGGTGATTCTTCAGCGAGAAGCTACGTTGTTATTGTTTTTCATAGAAGCCGCAACCTCCAAACGGAGGCCCCTTTTGGATATGCTTCCTGTTACTTTTATCTGTAGTTACTCTTTGTTTTATGCGTCACCGTTGCATCTAGCTTATCACCTGGTGGAGAAGAAAGGACTTGATTGCTTTTTCTAGTTTATTAGAAGTTCTTCGTCCTAGTTTCAAGAGCTTATGTTAATTTTGTTATCTTCAAGGGGTCTGTTTGCAAAACTGTTTATACTTACAGTTTCTTACGGTCCCCACGGGGGATAACTCGTGCGATATGTATCTAGTTATCTATATTCAATAAAATGCATGAGTTTAGAGAGAGGGAGAGAGAGGGGGGGAGTGGATTTCAGGTGATCTAAGCCATTGATTGATTTCAATGGATCAGATTAAGCAAAGTTACTTGCTTCTCCCCATCTATACGAGTGCACACCACATCCCAATTATTTATTTTTTTTCTAAAATATAACAAACGTCAGGAGCAGATCGAATAATATGAGTTGTTAGATACATATTTCCTAGGGAATGGAGACTAATATTACCGCCGGTTGTTTTTGAAAACATGGCACATGCATGATACATTCATTGTGCCATTTAACTTTAAGTATATAGCTCATCGGCACGGTGCACATGCATGCTAAGGTGGTGACCACGCGTTGGGGTTTGACGTGTGCGTGCATCAATAAGTGACGGAATTAAGGATGTAGTAGGCCATGGATGGCGAGCCTAGCGGCGGCAGAGAGCCACGAGGGCGCCGGTGACACCAACGACGGGCACACAGATGACACCAGGGTTGTGTGGTGCGGCCGGCCGCCGATGGGACCGCCGCGCGCGATGGGCGGCATTGGTGGGGCATGACGGGCTAGCTCGATCGCCACTATTTCCTCATCTGCATGCGTTCCTAGTCAAACTCGGTTACAGCAGGTAATTAATTGTGGCAACGAAATTGTCATGGTCGAATTAAATCCATCATTTATCAACTGATTTGTCGGCCAGCTCTATATATAATGCGAAAATACGTTGCATACGGCGGTGAATGTTAGTATGTGTTGGTTCGTTAGAAACGGCCAGAAAATGCCATGGGATTTGGCTGGCACACGTTACGTCTCGTACAAGTATATATCGTACGCAAAATAATCGTACGTATAGCAGCTGTGCAACCGGCGCAATGTGCGCGGTAAAAAACAGTACAGTACATGCATGTGCAAGTTGGTAGGCAAGGCAAATCGTTGTACAGTACTCCGTATACTTGCAAAAATGACACGACGTACTTAAAGTCGTGGCACGATCGAGTATACGTATACGTACAGGACCACGTACTATATATACTGGACAGTAAGGATCGATACGTACGTACGGCTCACCGGGTTTGGTTAATTCAACTCTGATAAATCTGCGTTCAATTTAGTTCCTGCTCTTGGGAACTACTTCCTCCGTTTCATAGTGTAAATAATTCTATCATTTTCCATATTCATATTCTAGATTCATTAACATCAATATAAATGTGAAAAATGATAGAATGACTTATATTGTGAAACGAAGGGAGTACTAGTAATCTCTCTCGCTGCGTCTCTGTATACTTGTGGAGTTTTATGACGACGACGTACGTGCCATGGGCGTACGGACACGTACGGTGCCAAATTAACAATTTCACATTATATATGCGTGGGCAGGGGCAGAGCTAGAGTATACTAGGGGGTGCCTAGGAAGCCAGTCAAGAAAATGTTTTAGATATACCTTATCTATTTTCACCATGTATGCACCCACTTAGTATAAATTTAGGCACCCGCATCAACTTAAATTTGATCTTAAGTACAGTAAATTAAGCAAGTGGTATCACCCTCCATTTCATTCTAGCTCCGCCTCAACGTGGGTATATATACATGTTTTCTTCGTCGCATGCATGCAATAGCATTGCATGACAGTACTCTTGACTAACTTATTACTTAGCTCCTTTTTTTTTAATTATTTTCATATTTCTCAAACTGTTAAACACTATTAAATCTTTGTATACAACAGCATTAACAATGCAAGTCAGTAGGCAAGGCAAATCGTTGTACACTACTTGCAAAGTCATGGGCTCATGGCGTTGTCGCACGAGTACACACAGTACGTACACAGGGCCACTGGGCTCACTGGGTTTGATTGAAGTCTAATAGAGCTCCAAAAGTAGCTGCTCAATAGAGGAGAACAGCGGTGACTCCTCTTCAGGTGAAACAAAGGTGACTCCTTCCTCTTCGTTCGGCCCTTTCCTCCGTCGATTTCGGCGGCTCCGGCCGTCGGCGACAGGAGAAGGGGTACAAGTAGTCAGGTTCTTTTTGTAGTAGGGGTTTTTCCTTTGTTTTCTCTTTTCTTTTGATGTTTTATTTTTTTTGTAGTGCAAGAGTTCGCCTGCGTCACATTTCTGTTATCCCGGTGGCTTTCTATCAATTTTGGCCAAATCCATCCATAGAATGGTCTCCAGATTTACCATGGACGCCCCCAACTGTAACTAAGGCAGGTTTGCTTCATACAAAGTTGCACCGACTATCCTGTTCATCTCCAATAAGGCAACTACAGGAATGCAAGCCTCCATCATCGATGGTGGATTAATGTAAGAAGCTACGTTTTTATTGTTTTTCATAGAAGCCGTAACCTTCAAATGGAGGCCCCTTTTAGATACGCTTCCTGTTACTTTCGTATGTAGTTACTCTTTGTTTATGTGTCACCGTTGCATCCAGCTTGTTACCTGATTGAGAAGAAAGGACTTGATTGCTTTATCTAGTTTCTTAGAAGTTCTTCCTAGTAAATTTCAAGAGCTTATGCTAATTTGGCTATCTTCAAGAGGTCTGTTTGCAAAACTATTTGTACTTGACTCCCCATCCCCACGGGGGATAACTCATGTGATATATATATATAGTTATCTATATTCAACGAGTCAACCACAATCGATATGCCACATCAGCACAGACCACATCTAAAACCGTGCACCGGCTTTAAAAATGTGGGAAACGTTATAACTGGTTTTGCGGTTGAGCGAAACGACCCAATCGGAATCAAGAAGGGAGAGAAAGTAGACTATTCCTTAAACCAGAGTGGTGACCTGGTCGAGGCCAGCCCGTACAGGCCCATAAAGCAGACAAGCCCAAACACCGCACTTGACAATATCTCCGGCTCTCCGCTCCGCTCTATCGAGTATCGGATAGGGAGGAAGGAGACGGCGGCGCTGCGAGAGATGGAGGTGGCGGGTGCTCAGGCCGGCATCCTCCCCCTCCTCCTCCGTCACCCCGCGTCCCTCCGGGGCTCCCTCTCCCTCTCCTGCGGCGGCGCCCGCCGGAGCTGGGCGGCGGCGGCGGCCACGGCGGAAGGAGGAGGAGGAGAGGAGGGTCGCGGCTACGAGAGGGTGCCCATGGACACCCCCGGCGCCTACCGCCTCGTCGACCGGGCCACCGGCCGCAGCGTCATCGTGTGGGGCGGCACCGACGACGTCAGCATGCCCTCCCCCGCGGTGCTCTCCACGACCACGCGCGTCCCCGACCGCCCAAAAGGTTCCATTATTCAATACCACTTACTATACAGTTGTGCAATGACAATGATTTTTTATCTTCAAAGTAAATATGTTCCCGGTGCATTATGCCAACATTTGGCCGTAACAGGTTGGGTATGAGATTAATTTTAACGCCTTTTAGCAACGGAACACGCATTCCTTCATGCCAATATGCCATGTCATCAGACATGAAATTCACTAGATTTTCCTGTATTGTGTGATGGATGTGTTATCTCTCTCAGTTTGCTTTAGTAAGAACTGCTTCACTTTCCCAAAAATGAGGCCATTTTTTTTACACCACAGAAAATGGGAGAAGTACAAGTATTGGAAATTTTGGCAGACTCAAGGCACAGAAAGTTAAAGTTTTAGCAAGGAGATCAGCTCACCTTAAGAGAGAGGATTCTGGTCGCATAAGCACCAGCCGGTTCAGTGAATCTCCTTCTGATGAGTCTGACGAAGATGGCGCTTATTTTGAAAGAGATAGGGCAAGAAACACAAGGCAAAACAGTAGATCTAGAGACGACAAAACCCGTGGTGCGCATTCTCTGAATTCTGTCTTGAGGCAGTATAGAGGTGCTGATGACTTGGATTTTCCAGGATCAGAGGCTACTTCTGGCTCCAAAAGATGGGGTAACATTTCTGATGTTACATTTGGACGACAGAATCAAAGGCAAAAGGGCCCTTTAGATAGTGGGTTTTTCAGTCGAAGATCTTTTAAGGAAATTGGCTGTAGTGATGAAATTCTAGGTGCACTGAGAAGTTTTGGCTTCCCTCGTCCATCGCATATTCAGGTAAATAACTTTTCAAAACAAAATTCTCTACTTGGGGCAGACATCTCAAGCTTTTACTCTCTTTTGTTGTGAAGAAGAACATCTTGAATTGTTGTCATAAGTGACTGTGTATGTCTGCACTTAATCCTTGCACTATAACAATGAGCTTTCCTTACCATGCCTAAAAATCTTTTCCTTAACTAGCCTGTTGCATTATTTCAGGCAATGGCATATCGACCTGTCTTGGAGGGGAAAAGCTGCATTATTGGTGATCAAAGTGGATCTGGCAAGACATTGGCATATCTTTGCCCAGTAGTACAAAACCTGAGGAAGGAAGAAGTTGAGGGGCTCCATAGGTCTTCTCCTAGGAACCCACGAGTGGTAGTACTGACGCCTACAGCTGAGCTTGCTTCTCAGGTATTTTACACCTTGAATGTGATCCTGCCAATGTTCAGTGATTGTTTTTATGCCAAATTAGGAAAAGCTGGAGTGCTCATTGGAACATTTTTAATCTCTCAGGTCCTTAAAAACTGCCGGTCAATATCGAAATCGGGGGTACCTTTTAGGTCTATGGTTGCAACTGGTGGATTTCGACAGAAGACACAGTTAGAAAGTCTTGATCAAGAGCTTGATGTACTTATTGCAACACCTGGTCGTTTCTTGTATCTGCTTCAAGAAGGCTTTGTGCAATTAAATAACCTCAGATGGTATGCCATTGTTGTTCATTTTCTCTCATTTTGCAGCTTGAACTTCCATCTGAGAACACATCAAACTAATGAGTGAACATACTTATGAACAGTGTTGTGCTGGATGAAGTGGATATTTTATATGGTGAAGAAAGTTTTGAACAAGTGCTTCATCAATTGATTACTGTTGCACCACTGACCACGCAATATCTCTTTGTCACTGCCACTCTTCCTCTCGACATCTACAACAAGGTTGTTGAAACATTTCCGGACTGTGAACTAATCATGGGACCAGGCGTCCACCGAACAAGCTCTCGTCTTGAAGAGGTTGGCCATTTCTTGCTTTCTTCATTTTTGAGAAAAATGTTCCCAGGAGATACCTTTTGGAGGGTACATATTTACATTTGAGAGGTTGAACTGCAGATTCTCGTGGACTGCAGTGGAGATGACAATGAGGAAAAGAATCCGGAGACGGCGTTCTCAAACAAGAAATCAGCACTTGTAAAGATAATCGAGGAATCTCCTGTCCGTAAAACAATTATTTTCTGCAACAAGGTAGTTCCTCTCCAGTATTCCAGCATACGATCTGCAACCAAAAAGAGTTTGCAGTGTATCTGACAGATGGATTTTTTTTTTTTGTGGTGGTGTTAGATTGAGACATGCAGAAAGGTTGAGAATGCGCTGAGGCGGGTGGACAGGAAGGCTTCGCAGATCAAAGTGCTCCCCTTCCATGCTGCATTGGATCAACAACAGAGAATCGCCAACATCAAAGAGTTCCTGAACAAGCAGACGGCTGACTCGATGTTCCTGGTGTGCACAGATAGGTAAGGCATCGATCACCTGAAGTGAAGCGCATGAAATCGATTCTGTTTTCAAGCGATGATCTGATTGGATTTGGTGGGTGGCATGCAGGGCGTCGCGAGGCATCGACTTTGCGAACGTGAACCACGTGGTGCTGTTCGACTACCCGCGCGACCCGAGTGAGTACGTGCGGCGCGTCGGCAGGACGGCCCGCGGCGCGTCGGGCAACGGCAAGGCGTTCGTGTTCGCGGTGGGGAAGCAGGTGTCCCTCGCCAGGAGGGTGATGGAGAGGAACACCAAGGGCCACCCGCTGCACGATGTGCCATGCGTCTAGTCCTAGAGAGAGCTCTACAGAGCAGAGACAGTTTCAGGTCAAGTTTGTGCTAGCATACATAGCACCATCTAATATTGATGTAGATAGGGTTTGTGAAACCGGTTTTGATGCATACACATATGCTGGTCGAGTGAATTAGCATCTGTCTGTCTGTTTTAGAATGGTGATGCATATTGGTTCATACATACATTCATAGTGCTAGTAGTAGTAAATTTCAGTCGCTGACCAACTCACAAGTGGTGCAGCTGCTGCTGCTTGCTGTAAACGATGGAATGTGCAATTGGTTACTACACTACTAACTGAGATGAGACTGCTGCTGCTATTGACTTGGGTGGAGCTGGAGGGAGCAAGCAGGTCAGGTGTGGTCGTGGCGGACGGTGGCGAGGAGGTGGAGCTGGGCGTTGTGGAGGAGGGAGCGTGCCTGCTCGTTGGCGGCGTCGCGGGCGCGCAGCTCCCGGATCTCCTCCTCCCACCTCTCCACCCTCTCCTTGTGGATCCTGCACGCGCCAAATTAATTCACAAACAAACCAGATTGATTATGCTGTTTGTCATCAAGCAAGCCAATTCAATTATTATTATTTGTGATGGATGGTGGTCTTACGAGCAGAGGCGGTCCTCGAAGTCGGCGGCGAGGTTCTTGAACAGCGCACGCCCCGCCTCCAGCATCTCCGACACCTGCTGCATTGCATTCCAGTCCAGCATAATCGATCGATGAATGACAAATGGCGAAATTAATGAATGGAGAGAGGTGGTGGACCTGGCGAGTGAAGGCGTCGATGGCGAGGAGGATGCGCTGCACGTGCTCCTCCGTCTCCGCCGACGCCGCCGCCACCTCCTCCTCCTCGGCGACGGCCATGTCGTCCTCCGTCTCCGTCATGGGCGCGGTGGTGATGGTGACGGCGACCCCGGAGGAAGCCGCCGCTCCCCCTCCCGCGCTCCCCTGGCTCGCCATCTCCTCCTCTCCCTCTCTTTCTCCTTCTCCTCCGTTGCTCTACACGCATCCATCCATCCATCCCAAAACTCAGATTAGATTCAACCATCAAATTTTCGACCGACTCCCCCAAAATCAAAAATCAAATGCGCCTTAACAACTGAACTGATTGAGACAGTAGATGAAATGGAACAAGTCGATCGGAACGGAATCGCGTGGCCTTGGTTCGATCAAAGCAACGAACGCAGCTGACGACTGAATCCAATCCCCACAACAAACACCCAAAACTTTTCCCCAAAAAAAAAATACAAGGAAAAAACGCAAGCGCGGATGAATGCCATGGCAACCTCGCCATCTAGCAGTCAGAAATAATCACCCAGGAGAAGGTGGAGGGAGAGAGCAGTAGCCAGTAGGGGGTAGGGGGTTTAGGTTTACCATGGCGGCGGCGGCGGCGGCGGCGGCGGTGCGCATGCGCTTGGTCCCGGTCGCCTCCATCGTCTCGCCCCCGCCCCGAACGATCCATCTGCTCGGAACGGAATTACATAAAGTACTAGTAGACCGCTGGGCTGGGCTGGGCTGCGCTGGGTTGGGAGGACGGTTTGGTCAATGGACTGAACAAAAAGGAAAAAGTGCACTGAAGATCCCTCAACTTATCATCGAATTACAAAATCGTCCTTAAATCGTAAAACCGGATACAACGAGCCCCGCAACTTACAAAACCAGTACAAACTAGGTGCCTCGGCAATTTTGACTCCGGTTTTATCCGATGTGGCAGCTGACTTAGCAGGGGCCCACGTGGGTCCCACATGTCAGCCTCTTCTTCCCCTCCCCTCTCTTCCTCTCTCCTCTTCTTTTCTCTCCCTCCGCCGCTCGACGCCCAACCGAGCGCGACCTCGCCGCGCCGCCCATGGTCCTATCCACGCCGCGTCGGGAGGAAGCAGAGAAGCGTCGGCGAGCAGGTCGTCGACCGCCCGATGGAGGCAGCGACGATCCCGAGTCGAAGGTGCAGTAGAGATGGCAACATGATGAGGCCGAGAGGATGCCGACAGTGAGGTTGACCGGTAGGAGGAGTCGAGATTGTCAGGGGAAGCAATAGCGGTGGCCTTGGGCCTTGGATCCCGGTGGCGAGGTCGCGCTCGGCCATCAAGCCCACCCCCATGGCGCCCCGGCCATCGATGTCCGGCCCCGAGTTCTCCTACGCGTTCGCAATCGTCGCCGATCCAATCTGTACTCTGATGAGGTAGCACTCTAATACATAGAAAATAAGTGCTTTGACCATTCTGTCCACCATTTATCAAAGGTTATGTGCTTGGATTGATGGAGGCCGATACTGCCGATGTTAGCTGGGACAGGGACCCTATATTTTAATAGTTTTCCCATAACAAAGGTCATTGACGAATTTTCATGTTAGTGGGGCTTCTCTGCGGCCAAAAAGTCTGATCGCGTGGCACCACCACCACCAGCTCAGTGCTGCATGTTCCCCATATAGGAATCACTGCTGCCATGCTTGTTTATGGGTAACTGCATAAAGAACTGGCAATCTCTCTCCGTTTCCAAAAAAAAAAAAGAACAATCCTAAGATCGTAATGTAAAATTAGTCCGGAGTAAAAAAAATTCCCAAAATATCCCTTCGTTATTGGAAATAGTGATTGGTTTGCAACTTGGCATCAGAGAAGGGGATAGCGTTGGCACCTTGGCAGCAGCAAAGGAGAGGCGCAGTCAAAGAGAGTCACGCACGCAGTTAGGGGAAAGCAGGCAAGGCGAGTTGGGAGAAGGAGAGGAGGAGCGAGCAATGGCGGCAGCAGCAGCAGCTTTGCCCACCGCTGCCGCTTTTCCCCACCTCTCCTCCGATTAATCCCCTCCTCCCATTTCTCCGCCTCCCCTACCTACTCGCGCCGCCGCCGTCGCATTGGGCGGCAAACGGCCTGATGGAGCAGGTAAGCGCTTCCAGCGATCTGATTCGATTCCTCTTCTTGGGGGACTCGGGGTTTTGATCCTGCAAACCTTTGCAGTACGAGAAGGAGGAGAAGATTGGGGAGGGCACGTACGGGGTGGTGTACAAGGCGCGGGACAAGGTCACCAACGAGACGATCGCGCTCAAGAAGATCCGGCTTGAGCAGGAGGATGAGGGTGTCCCCTCCACCGCCATCCGCGAGATCTCGCTCCTCAAGGAGATGCATCACCGCAACATCGTCAGGTCCTCTCTATTAACCAACCCTCTGCTGCTCTTGTTAGGACTTTGGATTCACTTATTAGGAGTAGTCATCACGGACTGATTGATTCATTGATTGATGTGCAGGCAATGCATTGAGCTACAACACTAGCTAGGACTGATTTTAGGACCATTACTCATAGTTTTGTGCAGTGTAGTAATAATGCTGTCACTTTGGCAGCGAGATGATTTGCATTGTTGCTTTGCTGATAAACTCTATCACTGCGTGCAGGTTACACGATGTTATCCACAGTGAGAAGCGCATAGGTCTTGTCTTTGAGTATCTGGATCTGGACCTGAAGAAGTTCATGGACTCTTGTCCAGAGTTTGCAAAAAACCCCACTTTAATTAAGGTGAGCGGCCCTAAATGCAAAAGTATCTTGTCATGACTCACTTCTATTCTTTTCTGCATATGGTTGAACTCAAAGCATTGGCTTGAGCATTATTGATCAATGGTTTGTTTATAACTTGGAAACAATGTGAAGGTGGTATAAGTAACCTTACTAAAGAATTACTCTTGGCTGCATAGACCAAAATGTTAGTCTTGTATCTTCTCATTTCATCTGAAAGAATTCAGCACCGATGTTATTCAAGATTTTGGTGCAAAGATGTATGTGGAACCCGCAGTACATCTTATGCTCTCCATATTTGGTGTATGGACTGTTGACTAGTTCTGTCGCGGTGTTCCATATCATAGGAGGAAGGTGCCCGGTTTGTCATTCCACTAGAACGATACTTAGCATAAACCAGAATGCACAATTTGGGAAATAGGACCCATTTGTATGTTACTTCATGCACTCTTCATGTTTGGACTGCTGCTCTGTGACTGCCATGATTTTTTAGGAAAAATGTGCATGTGCTCTTTGGACATATATGTGGCTACGTGCATTTAAAAAACTTTAGAGATGCAATGGACTGACATTGTTTGGGTAAGGTTGGGCTTTTCGTATTCTCATTCGCCTATCAGTAACATGATAGGACCAGTTCATAAGCAAATTGTTTTATAATACTTCTGTGCTCTTCTGAGGGCATAGCTGGCCATCATGAATTATCACCCCTAAATAAAGAGATGCATTGTAAAGCATTTTTTGCTCCACAGTAAATCCTGTAGACCGTAAATAAAATATATCTTCACTGTTCGTGGGGCTTCTCCATGGCCAAAAGTGTCTGGCAGCGTGGCACCACCACTACCAGCTCAGTACTGCATGTTCCCCATATAGGAATCATTGCTGCCATGCTTGTTTTTGGGTAACTATTCAGAATTTACTGCACAAAGAACTGGCACTATCCTATTTCCTTCCACTATTTCTTTTGGGTCAGAACTATCAATTCTGACAGTCAAGTCTGGGACCTTGGGTCAAAGTGGTCTCAACTCATCCTGTATTTTCTTGTCCTCATTAGCATCGCATATACTTTGAATCTTTGTTCATAAGGTATTGGAAGTCATGATGAAATTTTCTTAAATATGAAATGTGGCAACATGCTTTTATCCTTTGAATAGTGTAGCTTAGTAGTATGAAGTTGATGCAACCTTACTTGATCGAAGTGTCTGCCTTATACAGTGAAACAAAGTAAAGATTGGCATGATTGGAAGTTTTTCATGCTTTTCTTCATTATTGTGTCTACGTTCCTGTTCATGCGAAAAATATGTGTGTCTACATTCCTGTTGCATTCATGCTTGACCAGAAAGTGTATTAGTTTATTGTGGTTGCATCTTGGAATGTGACTGTTTTCTTCTTTCGCCAGTCATATCTCTATCAGATACTCCGCGGCGTTGCTTACTGTCATTCTCATAGAGTTCTTCATCGAGATTTGAAACCTCAGAATTTATTGATAGATCGGCGTACTAATACACTGAAGCTTGCAGACTTTGGTTTAGCCAGGGCATTTGGAATTCCTGTCCGCACGTTTACTCATGAGGTACTATAGATTTGTGTTCAACATTTTGTTTTCTTCATAAAGTACATTATTTTTTCGTCATAAAGTTCATTTTTCATTTACCTTTTCTATACACTAGCACATTAACTCACAATGGATGTCTATGGGAAGTATTTTTCAGGTTGTAACCTTGTGGTATAGAGCTCCAGAGATCCTTCTTGGATCAAGGCAGTATTCTACACCAGTTGATATGTGGTCAGTTGGTTGTATCTTTGCAGAAATGGTGAACCAGAAACCACTGTTCCCTGGTGATTCTGAGATTGATGAATTATTTAAGATATTCAGGTTCTATTATCGTACTGAGATTACCTTTTTTTGTTCTGTTAATTGTGTTTTTGCCAACTCTCTGATTTATGTGGTGTGTTCTGGTTACTTTTGAAGGGTACTAGGAACTCCAAATGAACAAAGTTGGCCGGGAGTTAGCTCATTACCTGACTACAAGTCTGCTTTCCCCAAGTGGCAGGCACAGGTATGACAAAACAGCATAAAGATTTTATTAGGCGGGTGAACTGCATCCATATACTGTGCCACTGATATTCCTTGACTGAAATCTTCATCCCAGGCTCTGGCAACTATTGTCCCTACTCTTGACCCTGCTGGTTTGGACCTTCTCTCTGTAAGTCGAACACCACTCACCTTTGTTCATTAGCATGTCATAATATACCCCCCCAAAAAAGAAGAGTATATCATCGTTGTCTCGTTTCCCTGTCAGAAAATGCTTCGGTACGAGCCAAACAAAAGGATCACAGCTAGACAGGCTCTTGAGCATGAGTACTTCAAGGACCTTGAGATGGTACAATGACCCTGCTATGGCTTTACATTGAATTGGCATATGTATGGGCTGGGCTGCTCATTTCATTCCTTGTGTGAACGCTGTGCCCTTCGTTTGGGCATTTTTGTCATTCAGCTGGATATATTTCAAATCTTGTGTGTTTGATATGTATATTCAGGAACGCTAAATAGATCACCGTCTTGGCCTCTATTTGTTGAGAGTAAATATCTTCCAATGACTGCCTTTCAGGCCTTGTTTAGATCCTCCAAAATGGTAAAACTTTTACCATTTTAGATCTAAACACTACTAGTAAAAGTTGACAATTTGGCATTTGGCATTTGCTAGTCTATGGTAGCAAATTTTGCCAAAAAGTGCTCCGGAACCACACTACCTCTCTCTCTCTCTAGTGCTAAAATGGTAAAACTTTAAGATGTATCTAAACACCAACTAATACTTTTGTAATGTTAAATCTTTTACCACCAAAACTTTTACTATTTACCATTCCAAATAGATCCAAAGAGGCCCTCCTATTCAGAACCAAATAGCCCTTCGTTGCTGTTACACACACCTTTCTGGTGTTCCACTGGGGGACACGCATCATTGGTGGTCAGCAAGATCCTTTCTCGTCTTGTTGCATGCGTTCGACATCATCAGACCAGAGAGTGC
The DNA here is from genome assembly GCF_000147395.1 of Oryza glaberrima. Taxonomy (NCBI): domain Eukaryota; kingdom Viridiplantae; phylum Streptophyta; class Magnoliopsida; order Poales; family Poaceae; genus Oryza; species Oryza glaberrima. The sequence goes on from NC_068328.1 coordinate 435,419, forward strand.
CACAACGATTGATCATGAACATGCACTGACAAAAGGATTCGACTACCAAACGAAAAAAATAAAACAACGTTTTGATTATAGTAATGTATTGATCGGGTGGTTAATTCTAAGCTAGTGTAATGAAAACGGAGCACGCATGCATGTGTGTGCAATTGGTTTGGATCATGGAGGAATGGAGCATTTGCATGCATTTTGCAGCAGGCCTTTTTCCGCATTGTTATTATATTGCAATTTATATGCTTAATGTGCTTAATTGGCGCGCGAGGAGACGACGAGTGAATAGTAGTCCACTCTTGTCTCGCCGGCGCCGCCGCCTCCATCGATCTCGATCATGTATCCATTGGCATTAATCCATCAATGCCACTACTCCATCTATACTACTCCTACCATGCATGATGGACAACCTTACTCTAGCTAGGTTGGCTAAACTGATTGAGACCATGAGACCTACTCTTAGGCAAATTGATGACATGGCCAATAAATTTATGAAGAGAGAAGGAATGAGTTTTATCTAGATGATACGGAGTACTTGATAATTTACACACTTACCTATGCTTTGGAATTAAATAATAAAATGAAATTTCATTGATCATAGTCTTGAAAACGGAAATAAAACCCTACTGTGACTAAATAGTTTCACAACACCATTCAAGAATTAAATGCTACAAGTGATAAATTAATGAAACTGTGCACTAGAGATACTCCCCCTGTCCTAAAATAAATCAATTCAGAACTGTATGAGACATATTCTAGTACAACGAATTTAGACAGATGTATAACCAGATTCGTTGTAATAGGATGCGTCATATCCAATATTAGTTTGATTTTTTATAGGACGGAGGAAGTATTTGTTTCATTCATCAATTCAAACATTAATTTTTAGATTATATGGTACTCGTGAAAACCACAGACAAAATAAAACTCTCCACTAAAATTGACCTTATACTTCTACGTCGTACTCAGCTCGATCAGCAGCTACCGAGCTACGTACTCTACTCCAAGTCTCCAATTAATAGGGCTCCTGAAGTCCTGTATCCAAATCAAATACTCCCACCGTCCCATAATATAAGGGATTTTAAGTTTTTGCTTGCAACGTTTGACCACTCGTCTTATTTAAATTTTTTTGAAATTATTATTTATTTTATTTGTGACTTACTTTATTATCTACAGTATTTTAAGCACAACTTTTTGTTTTTTATATTTGCAAAAAAAAATTGAATAAAACGAGTGGTCAAATGTTGCAAGCAAAAACTTAAAATCTGTTATATTGTGGGACGGAGGGAGTAGCTCATCAACGACTCCGCTGACCTGCAGCTAGCTCAGTTCGTCAAACTAATTAATTAAAAACAGCTCCAACTGATTGCAGTTTCAGAGCTTAGTATATATAAATTCTCATGCAATGCAAGCCATGCAGGAGATCATATATGTACAGCAATCCTATATACATACATCAGCTAGCTAGCTAGGCCGGCCACCATCACATATATCTTGGCATCCTGTGCTACCTAGATACTGATGCTTTTGTCCTATATGTATAGCTAGGGAGTATATACAGCATTCATGAATTAATAGAGACACCAGTCCATCACTGTTTGTCCATACATGATGAGATATGCACCTATATATATACATTAGCTAGCTGTTATCAGACCAGCAGGAGTGTAGGACTGATAGATCATATACTTGCATATATAAGCACGTAACTAATTAAAATGATGAATTTATAACTAGCAGAAGCTTGTGTGTTCAGGGGGCAATTTTGCTTCTCAGATAATGCACTACTACCTTTAGCCCTTATTTAGATCCAAACTTTCAATCTTTCCATCATATCAAAACTTTCCTACACACATAAACTTCCAACTTTTCCATCACATCGTTCCAATTTCAACCAAACTTTCAATTTTGATGTCAACTAAACACACCCTTGTACTGTCTACTACAGCTAGATAGCCAGAGATCTTCCTCTTCGATCTCATGGAGTCACGGTCAATCTAGCTATGGGATATATATATATGGCGATGATCCAATCATGGAGAGTAACTAATTATTGTACTACTAGTAGCTAGGTAGCTAGCTAGCTTGCTTGGTTCCTCTTTCATGGATGCTTTCCTCATGTATATGCATTGCATTGCATGGCAGTATATGTGATGCAAACTGTTGAGCTACCTTGCTCCACACCGCCAATGTATTCTAAACTCAAAGTCATCCTCTGACAGGGACTCAACACACGTACTTCCACCTCAGTTGCTAGCATATTTTTAATTTGAGATTTGCTAGTTTGCAGGTGAATGAGACTGGAATTCGATCCCTTAACCTAGCTAGCACTGGAATTGGAAGGAGGAGGGAAGGAAACACGTACGATGGCCACTCCGTAGCGGTGGCGGCAATGACAGCGAGGTAGATCGTCATCTTCTCTACCGACGGCGCGGTGTTGATTTGATGAGGTTAGAGTACTTTAGGGTTTCGAAGGTTAGCACTAGGTTGTGCGCTGCATGCGTGGGGGGAGGAAAAAAAAAGAGAGATGATAAGATTTACTGTTCATGCTCAAATCTCTCAGGATATTTCTGACCATCCAAAAATTAACTGATATGCACGTCTGTGGGCTCCGTTTTCTCCTTGGAGATATCGCCATACTGGCTCTCTCTCTCTCTCCCTTTAGGTGAAAACCGGGTTCCTTTCGGAACGGGCGTTGATAGCACCCTTGATGTTGTTATCTTGTTGAAGGCTTCGCTCAGAAGGTTTCTGCTCTGCTAGAGGATGTTTGGTGGTTCTGGAGACCTCGTTCATTATGTTGTTGAAGCTGCTTACCTTTGGTAAGCTCGGCAACGACAACTTTTATGAGGTCTCAATAGTTGCTTTCTTTTCCTTTCTTTATAGATTTTTGCTAGTTTCCCGTTTAATTAAACGTGCTTATTCGATTTTCGAATCCGGTTTCCCTTATTAACTAGGCCAGTTCTCTTCTTCTATAAATTTCGGCAGGAGAAACTCCCACCGTCGGTTCCTCGAAAAAAAATTAACTGATTTTTTTTATTGTTTTCAAGTAATTAACCGAGAATTAGACAGTCCTTTCGATTTACAACATTATATTGTCAGAATTAACTGCGTGTATACGTGGTTTTTGCAGCTAGCTAGTATTAGTATATGTGGGGAGAAACAACGCCACCTGAACATGGCAAATATGCATGATTCATAAGCTTGTCTGAGTGTGCATGTCAGACAGATTGAGGGCTGCTGGTGTTGCTTTCAAGCCCTCTAGTCTCAGCAACGGTCGTAGTAAGCATACAGTTGAGAACTTTGTCAGTTATAGTAGCACCGTGGCAGAAGCAAAAACCATGGAAACACATGCTCAAGCATCACCACCTGCAGCTGCCGACAAGTTTGCTAGTTAGTTGTACAATTGTGTTAACACATAGCTAGCTCATCATTCGTGCATGATCAGCTACACAAGTACGGAGTACTACTCATAGATTTGTACTCTGCTGTTTTCTGAAGCAAACAGTAACCTGCAGTACCGTCTCTAATTGTTCCTTAATTCGATACATATATACTAGCGTATAAGTGGCGCATTCGCACCACTTTAACCGTTCTATTGTTTTTGTTTTGTGCATGAAGATATTATGCGCCAGGTAAAATTAACGTAAATAAAGTGGTGTCAATCTGATGCCAACAGTTATAGTTAGTTGATGGCTTTGTTATGGAAATACATCATCAGATGAGATCTATGATCTATCAGTAATGTCTTGATCAACGAAGTTGATGATTATGCAGATGAAATCACTAAGTTGATAATGATTAATAAGAAAGAATCAGGGATGATTTACGAATGATGAGTAAAATATATTTAGGATTGATTAATTAAAGATCTAGATGCTGATGATCGAGGCATTGTTTTCATGATTGAAATTTTAAAAGGAGGCGTTTTTTTTTTTTTATGGATGTGGGAGGACTGAAGATAAACGGAAGTTTCTTGAAGGGCCATGATCAAGATATTCAGAGAATCCAACGACCCCTGTAACATCCGGGGAGAAAATCGAGCGGTCTATATTTAGTTGATGACGTGGCATATTACTTTTGCAAGAAGGGTTTCACCTTTCACTAGGTAAGATAAGATATGGTCCCTGTACAACAACAATCTAGCTAGGAGCTAGCACTTTTTTCTATGAAGATGAACTGGAAATGATAGTAGTAATGAACTGACAATAGACTGCCAATCTGAACTTTGTCACATTCAGGAGTACTTATTTGGGACTAGTGTGTGTACGTTCAGTGTGTTTACACATTACACTGACTAAAAGTAATTAAGTTGCACTGCTGTTGTACATATCATGAATGAAGTCAGCCAAATAAAAGAACGCGCCTTCATTTAAGTATGATAAAGATATGATATGAAACTGGCGAAACAGGACAGTACATCATCATCTAATGACGAGAAATGATAAGGAAAGGGAAGAAAATTCATCCTTACTAGTACTAATAGCTTGTGACAGCCTCCGTCGTGTCGCATTGCAACACATTCTCCCACACGTAACAACCTGAAAAAAAATACTAATCAATACAATTCAGTGAGTAGTACTACCTCCGTCCCAAAATAAGTGCAGCTGTGAATATCCATGCTCAACATTTGACCGTCCGTCTTATTTGAAAATTTTGTGAAAAATTTAAAAATATTTAGTCACACATAAAGTAATATTCATGCTTTATCATCTAATACCAATAAAAATACTAATCATAAAAAAATTTCAAATAAGACGAACGGTCAAACGTTGAACATAAATAGTGCAAAACTACACTTATTTTGGGACGGAGGGCGTAGCTATAGCAGCAACGGGAGAAGCAAAGATATCTATCGCGCGCGCATTCGTTTGAAGCCAAGGCTAGCGAACCCCTCCCTTAATTTCGCTTGCCTGAATATATAACGAATTATAAGCACATGTAAGCACACAAAATTAACAGGGAATACATCATCAGATAGATATCATGTCATTCCCCGTATATACATTTCCTCTAGTTCGATCAGTTTGGGCATTCGATCAGATCAACACACTGGTTTTCACCCTGCAGTCCTTGACGAAGAGATGGGATGAAGAGATACGGTCAGTGGAGGAAGAGGTGAAGAGATAAGGCTGCCCATCTCCTCCTCCTCGATCTCGCAGATGGTAGATGCCTCATACTCTCCGCCATGATCTTTTGTTCCGGTTGGTATTACCAACCGGGACTAAAAATATATCTTTAGTGCACCAACCGGGACTAAATATAGTAGGCATCTTTTTTCCCGGTTGGTGTTACCAACCGGAACTAAAAATAAAGATTAAAAAGCAGCTCTAAACTTTTGAACCGGGACTAAAGATAATCTTTAATCCCGGTTTTTATTGCAACCGGGACTATCGTGGATTTTGGCTAACCGAGCAAAGATGTTTTATCCACCAGTGAGATCACGACGGGAAGAAATTAATGTGCAGTATAGTCAGTTTTGTGTCGTTGAACAGCCTTAAGCGCCCTTAATGTTGCAAATATACACGCTCACGCACGAAGTGATTGATAATAGCACACATTCAATGCAATTATGCTATAGCTAACTATTACGTACGTACCGATCGAGCAGCTTGCATCGTATGACTGTAGAGATGATTCAGACTAGAACAGCCAACGACATGTAGTACAGTACATCTTTGATTAATTAGCTCATCATGCATCGATTGCTATCTACAAGCTTCCAAGATCAATAAGAATCTTAATTTTCCAATATATATAAAAAACCAGCCAGCTGAGAATAAGATACCGACAAAGTATATACTCCCTTCATTTCTAAATATTTGACACCGTTAACTTTTTAGCATATGTTTGACCGTTTATCTTATTTAAAAACTTTTATGAAATATGTAAAAATTATATGAAATATACATATAAGTATATTTAACAATGAATCAAATAATATAAAAAGAATTAATAATTACTTAAAATTTTTAAATAAGATGAACGGTTAAACATATTTAAAAAAGTCAACGGCGTTGAATATTTAGAAACGGAGGAGGTATGAAGTTAGGCACGCATGATGGATATGCATGCGTACGTACGTAGCTTACCTATAGCTAGGTCTATCTTGGTATGTGTATATATATACGACCATATCCGAGGGCAGAGCTGCATGTAGTGTTCGATTAATTCTTGAGCTTATATATTACTTATTCATCCAAATAGTATTGGTAGCTTGTTGATCGAAGAATTAATCCATGGATGGATTGATCAGTGATGATAGTATGATGATGGGTGGTGAGGTGAGGGCGATCGAGTCGAGGCTGCCTCCGGGTTTTAGGTTCCATCCCAGCGACGAGGAGCTAGTCGGCTACTACCTTCGGAACAAGCAGCAGCAGCAGCAGACGGCGGCCACCTCCATGCTCGTCGAGGTTGACCTCCATGCCTGCGAGCCATGGGACCTACCAGGTAATATAATACTTACCAGTTAATCTACTACGTACAGTAGTAGACTAATTAATTAATTAATTGATAAACTTTGTGAAATTGGCATATATACTCCTATATGTGTAGAGGTGGCGAAGGTTGGTTCGGATGAGTGGTATTTCTTCAGCTGGAGGGAGAGGAAGTACGCGACGGGGTGGCGCAGGAACAGAGCGAGCAAGCAAGGGTACTGGAAGGCCACCGGGAAAGACAAGCCCATCCTTCATCCGACGGTGGCCGGCGCCAGGAAGACGTTGGTTTTCTACTCCGGTCGCGCCCCCAACGGCCGCAAGACCGCCTGGGTCATGCACGAGTTCCGCCTCCTCCATCATCATCATCATCATCCAAACCCAAATGTAATTACTCCTAATTATATTATATATATATATACATATATATATATATGCATTATATATGTAGCTAATTAATCTGAATGTATGTACACTGATCTCTGCATGCAGATTCAGAATATGCAGCAGCAGGAGGGGGATGACTGGGTGCTGTGCAGGGTGTTCCGTAAGGGGAACAACAGCAATGGACAACCTCTAGCCACTTCTTCGCCACCTGCTCATCACCTGGTGGAGTCACTCATCAGCTCACCTGCACCAACTATCATGAGCGATCACGATCGGCTCTTCACCATCCAGCTGCCGCATCACCAACATTGTGATGAGCAGTACTTTTCCTTAGATGACGATGAACAGCACCAGCAGCAGCTGCTAGATCTTTCAGTGCTCCAAGCTCCAACCTCGTTCGAGTCTGAGCAAGCTCCAGGCCACGGTGGCATGGAGATTAATATCGCAGAGATGGAGAGCTTCGACACGACCTGTGCTGCGCTGCAAGACGCGAGCGATTACTGCATGCAGCTCTATTAATTAATTCAATGGATGGATGAATCACACGTATATATACGCATAGCCTTAAATTAATTAATTAATGTGTATCATCAGCTTAATTAATTGCGCACTTGGCTTATGCTGCTTGCTCTTGCTTTTTATATACGATACACAATCATAAAAACATATACAGTGCATATCATCTACGGGTAGTTTAGTTGGGCAGGGAATGCTTAGATTCAGAAACTGCAGACTGATAAACAGCAGCAATAAATTAGCTGCTTGAGGACGGAATAATGCTCAGTGTAGAGTATATGGATGTTATCTGTTTGCAAGATGATATTTTGAAGCAAAATAATAAAATATAGATACATGTATGGACAGGGGCGGATCCAGAAACAAAAAATTGGGGGACTCAATTACACAGGTTCTTCAACCTCCAACCATTTAGGGACCTTTAGTTTATTATTCATAGTGAAAAAATTGAAAGGGGTGCTCCGGAGGTATCCATGGGTCTTGTGGGTGTAGGGGGGCTCGTTGGATCCACCCCTGTGTATGGATGTTATCTGCAGAATAATGAATAATTTAAATGATATTTTGAAGCAGGGTAACAAAATAAAAATATGTATGGATGCTTATTTGCAGAATAATAAATAATTTAGATGGTACTTTTGAATGAAGCAAAATAATGGAAATTTTTAGATGGTATTTTGAAGCAGAATAATAAATTTGAATTTAGATGGTAATTATGGAATCCGTCACAATGTTATCTTCCGTGGAGAATCCCCCTCTCTGCATAGACTAGCTTCTAGGTGTATATGCAACTTTGTGGGCAAAGAGACTTATTTGTGCTGACAGGATCGTTGTAGAATCCTGGAAACAAATTCTTTCGGAATTGCTAAAAATATGTCACCAGTTTTTTGGGCTGATTTTAGTCGGTGTCGCTGGCCGTATGATTGCTCCGCGAGTATTTTCTGGTCGTTGGATGTTTTCACACACGGCGGCATTGCGGCAAGCCCTAATCTTGTTTGTTGATTAGCGTTGAACATTGCACTCATACCTTCTCTTATACAAGTTACACCACACTTACACACCACTTACATATATAATTAGTATATAATTTTAGTATTTACATATGTAATTTTAGAACTTACATATGTAATTCTAGGACTTACATTGTAAATACACTAAAATTACATATGTAATTTAGGGACTTATAATGTAAATACATGCCGGCTATTTTTTGGTGAAAAATATGGCGCCATAAATATAGCTACTCCCAATTCTTTCCTTCCCCTTTCGCACAATGTAATCTAAAGCTGTGTACTTCTTCTATCTTTCAATGAAAATATAGGTGGGGAGAAGCTCCCCCGTGGTGACCAGTCTAAAAAAAATTTAGATGGTACTTTTGAATGAAGCATAAAAATGAAAATTTTTAGATTGTATTTTGAAGCATAATAATATATATATATATATATATGGTGGTTATCTGCATAATAATAAATAATTAAATGATATTTTCAAGCAGGATAACAAAAAATGAATAATAAAAATATGTATGGATGTTTATCTGCAGAATAATAAATAATTTAGATGGTACTTTTGAATGAAGCGGAATAATAAAAATATGTATGGATATTTATATGCAGAATAATAATTTTTTTAAAAAGAAACACGTTTGAAGCAGAATAATAAAAATATGTATGGATATTTATCTGCAGAATAATAAAAATTTAAAATAACACGTTTGAAGCATAATAATAAAAATATGTATGGATGTTTATCTGCAGAATAATAAAAATTTAATTTTAAAAACCACGTGTGAAGAAGAATAATAAAATTTTAAATAATAAAAATATGTATGGAGGTTTATTTGCAGAATAATTAAAAGTTTATCGGCAGAATAATAAAAATTTAATGGATGTTTATCTGTAGAATAATTAATAGTTTATCTGCAGAATAATAAAAATTTAATTTTAAAAACCACGTTTGAAGCAGAATAATAAAATTTTGAATAATAAAAATATGTATAGATGTTTATCTGCAGAATAATAAAAAAAATTAAAAATAATATTAAAAATCACGTTTGAAGAAGAATAATAAAAATATGTATAGATGTTTATCTGCAAAATAAAAATATGTATGGAGGTTTATTTGCAGAATAATTAAAATTTTATCTGCTGAATAATAAAAATTTAATGGATGTTTATCTGCAGAATAATAAAAATTTAATTTTAAAAACCACGTTTGAAGCAGAATAATAAAATTTTGAATAATAAAAATATGTATAGATATTTATCTGCAGAATAATAAAAATTTTTATAAAAAATAATCTTAAAAACCACGTTTGAAGAAGAATAATAATAATATGTACAGATGTTTATCTGCAAAATAATAAAAAGTTTTAAAAACACGCTAGAAGAAGAAGAATAAAAATATGTATAGATGTTTATCTGCAAAATAATAAAAAATGTTTTTAGAATAATAAAAATATGTATAGATGTTTATCTGCAACCACGTTTGAAGCATAATAATAAAATTTTGAATAATAAAAATATGTATAGATGTTTATCTGCAGAATAATAAAAAAATTTTAAAAAATAATATTAAAAACCACGTTTGAAGAAGAATAATAAAAATATGTATAGATGTTTATCTGCAGAATAATAAAAAAATTCTTAAAACACGCTAGAAGGAGGGCTTGAACAGCCACACGCTCTAACCAACTGAGCTATTCCAGCTTGTGTTTACAAATGTACAAACTCTATATAATATTTACTTAAAGCCAAAGAATATTCTGCCCTGCACTTGCACGGACTGAATGCTGTCGTTGACACTGGCATACTACTGTACTCTATTAAGCTTGGGAAGGAACATTTGCAACTGCGCCTTCTCTCTCTCCCTGTGTGGGCTTGTTTACTTTTTTACCATTTATAAATTTTGACATTTCTAACATTTGGTAAGATAGCAAACTTAATTATAACACTAAGGCCGTGTTTAGTTCCAAAGTTTTCTTCAAATTTCTAACTTTTCCATCACATCAAAACTTTCCTAGACACAAACTTTCAACTTTTCCGTCACATCGTTCCAATTTTAACTAAACTTCTAATTTTGGTGTGAACTAAACACACTCTAACAACACAATCCTACCAACTTTTGAAAATTTGAAACTTTCCACTCACAAAACTTCAATCAAAATTTGATAAGGTATTAAACCAAACATCGCATAATTATCTTACCAAAAATTAGTAGTACCGAAATTTAGCATTGCCAAGTATTAATGAGATTTTTTGCTAATGAAATAAACAAGCTCTGTTTCCATCACTAATATTTCATTATATCAAAAAGATCCATCATCAATACTCCCCCGTTTCATATTATAAGTCATTTAACTTTTTCCTTAGTAAACTTTTTAAATTTTGACCAAGTTTATAATAAAATATAGTAACATTTTCGATACAAAATAAATATTATATCAAAATATATCCAATGTTAGATTTAATGAAACTGATTTGGTGCCGTAGATGTTGCTATTTGTCATATAAAGTTGATCAAACATAAAGAATTTTGAAAAAAAAAAGATAAATGAACTATAATATGAAATGGACGAAGTACTGTATTTGTTTAGGCTGTTTGTAACAAATCAGACACCTTGATTCTTTTCTTGCAGTTAGGTTACTTGTGTTAGGTTATTTGCCTAACTCCATATAATATTGTCTTTCAGTTAGACCTCTATTACAAACGATTCTAATAGACAGAGAGTCAGAGATGGCGGAGCCAGAATTTTTTCAAGCATAGGGCTCAATTTAGTTGAATTTATATAATTTTGCCTTTATCTTCTAGTTTTTAAAGTTTTAAAATGAAATTTCAATACATATTTAGGATCAGGAGTAGGGCTGCAGCCCTAGCTGCCCTCCTCCTGTCTCCGCCCCTCAGATATATATACAGTACAGCCATACAGGGTGGCAGATGCATACTACAGTGTGGAGTCCATATGTTAAAGCAAGTGCAGTAGCAATTGAAAGTATGTTACTCCGCTAGTCATGGATTACTGTGCTGAATATGATATATTTATTCCCTGTGTCTATAAAAACGGTGTATGCGGGCCATGGCTTCCAGTGTACTGAGCCAATCGGCCCAACAAGGCCCACGTGTAAGCACAGCAGCTGTCGTCAAGAGATGAATTCAATTCAAACCTGGGCTCAAATCAGCAACGAGATGCGCTTTAGCTTCCGGCCCACTTCCCCAGCCCGAGACGAAGTCCGTGTCGTATCCCTCCCAGTACTACCAGGCCGCCACTCTCCTCTCCTCAACGCACCACTCCGCCGCTCCCCCGCTCGGGCGCGGCTCTCGTTTCCCGAACCTTCTAGAAGCTTGGTGCTCCTCCTGCTCACCTCCGCCGCTCCCGTTGCGGGGTACCCTCTCCGCCGGCGACGCAGGTGCGATCTCTCAACTCGTAGCCTCCCCTGGTTCGCACGATTCGTTTCCGATCAGGCTGGCTCTCTCGTTTGTGGCGATTCGAGGCGATCAGCTTTCTCGAGACCCTTCGGCGGCTTGATCTGGGATTGGGGAGTTGACGCGGATTTGCCTAGTGGAATTCACTGAATAGCTCGTTCACAATATATAATCCGCTGGGTTTAGGTGGGTTTTATGGGTCAACTAGTTTCCAGAGCTAGCGCTCGATCGGTTACACCCATTCAAAATCGCTGGTTCAATTGTTCAGATGCTTGATCTAACCATTTTCCTTTTTTGATACGGCATACTTGATCTAACCATTCAAAATCGCTGGTTCAATCGTTTAAGTATCTCTGTGTAGTGTCAAGTGTGCATGTCTTAGGATTCATACTCTGATGATTTTTCATATTGGACTTGTTTGACTATAGGGACACCATCTTTGGGCAATATATTGGCACTTCGATTTTACGAGGTATGATAGTCTGATGTAATGTTGTTCATAGTTCTGACTGTTTATGATTCTTTTTTCACAAATGTGCTCTCGTGAAGATTTCACCGATATATGCTACTCTTCTTCTAATATGTTAATGTGCAAGGCTTTTGCGCGTACGCGAAAAAACAAACACAAATGTGCTGTCGTAACTACTGTTTATCTAAAGAACTTTCCATGTGCATACCGTTGGGTAAAGGCTAAATTTAATGTTGTTCCTTTAACAGGCATTAGGAAGTGATTTATTCTTCTCTTGAACAGACCAAATTGGCCATGCATATGTGGTATCCATGATTGCTAGGGGAATTAGAGTTATGACGGGTTCAGACCAGCCTGTCGTTCTGCACATGAAGACCTTAATGGTGTTAAGAAAGATTTAGTTCAAGGTGCGCTCCCTATTATCAAGGTTAGAGTCTTGACCTATATTGTTCTAACCAGAGGTGCCTGTTCGAGTAAAATCAGTTCATATGTCATTTGATACTTTGACTTTAAATGCAAGCTATTACTTTGTTCATATAGCTCAAATGAGGTCAAACAATAGTAGAATGCTAACGTTGGCACACAATTACTTTTCTGATGTAATCCCGTGATGATGCACAATGTGAGGCTAATATATTCTGACCTTTTTGCAGTGGCACTGGTGGGGACATATTTACATCAGAATGGACTGTTGTTTCTTGTGCACGTTCTGTTATCACATATTCTTCTGGGAAAAAGAGTACTGCTGGCAATCCCCTCCCCTCTTCCTCTTCCTCTTATCATTAAAATAGCTGTGAATCCATTTTTTTAAAAAAAAAAACATGTAAGACCCTGAATTTGACTTTAATGGAGAAATTTGAAAATATGCGTAGGGAATCCCTGCATATGCACACTCACCTAATCTCAAGGAGAAAAACTAGCTATTCCAACTAATAATGGGCTCGAACTTGGTGAAATATGATTTGTACAGCACTACAGCCAAACCTCAAGTGCAGCCATTCGACCATGTTAACAGCACCATTTGAAATTTTTGACACAAACAACAAACTTGTGGCCATTCCTATCTATAGTAAAAGGTCGGAATAGATTTTATCAAACAAATTGATCTTGTCCTACAGGATTCAGTTGATGCTGTTAAAACTGGAATATTGTGGGTGGATGGATGCATTCTGTGCTAGTTACTACTCTTACTCTATATGCGTTGATCTAGTCGTCCATGCATTGCTTCTCGCTGAGTTGCTGGTGCTTTGTGAGATCCAGACTTTTCTGAACACCATTCTATCATATATAGAGAAGTTAGTTAGGATGTCTTTCCTGCACGTGCAGTATTTTGAATTTCTTCTAGAATTGCCGGATCATGAATACCACGAATGAGATTATGAATTATTAAGTGCAACAAGGGCAGCATCCTTACGTTTCCAGTAAGGATGCATCGTTAGAATAGCATTCGCCAGCTTCCAAAGTATGTAGAATACATGAACCTGACAGCCAGATACGCTGGCACGAGTATGTCTGTTACTTTACATACGGCAAAAACGTTAAGCCAGTCGATCGGCAGTTTGACTCTGTTAAATGTTCAGGATCAGATTTAGCACGATGGTTGTTGATATTCTGATATGCATGTCAGGTTTGTGCATACGGTTTCCAATGCATCTTGGACACGCCAGCAACCAACTTTACTTGAACCTCATGGAGCTATCATCAACATGAGGATGCTATATTATCCCTGCGAAAATCCCAGATGCAGAAGCAGACAGGCTCAGAACGTTACTGTGAACACGTGCATCGTCTGCAACCGGGAAATTCCAGGTATTTTTCTCAGATCATATGACCCCTAACCGCTGTCACCCTCCCAATCTCTTTTTCATGAAGATGGTCACGACTTTTGGTACTTACTGTGCAAATACGACGTATTGGATCGTGCATCCCTTTAATTAAGCATTGGCAAGTTTTTTGAATGACGAATTGACGACTGTCGTTAAATCCCAAGATGTACCTGGTAACAATGTTTACCACTGTCTAATGGTTGTTACTCGATGGAAAGATGGTAGAGATTGGTGGGGTAAATTATGAGCAAGATTAGGAATCAACACGGTTAGGCTGGGACAGGGTACTCACGCTCATCCCTAAACAGAACTTATACTTGTTTGCTAATTAAATAGTACTATTGCTGTACCATATTCAACATTCAAGCCTTGTTTAGAGCATGGGAGTTCTCTCTTTTTTTTTCCCCTGCTAGAATTTATTTCACTCATAGTTGCACTAAAAGATGTAGAACAGTAGAACTGTAGAAGAGATCGTTGTTCCCCCGACTCTAGGCCCATGGAGTGACAGTGCGTTGATAGTCGATAGCAGATAGGATAGAGAGTTGCGTTGGGATGTCAGTGTCATCTAACCTTGTGTAGAGGTGACGGACCGGTACCAATGAAGCTGTGAGTGCTGTGGTGCGTTGATGCATCCATAATTCATCAAAACATGAAATAGACGGTGGTCAGGCCGTCAGCGAACTATCAGTGACAACGTCATCAATGCCAACTAGAACCATATATATAACCCAAGCCTCTATGGTAAGTAAATTGCCTACGTAAGACAATAATATCCGACGATTAGTGATATCTGGGTTATTTGTTCACAATTGTTGACGACTAGTTGTAATTCCTGTTGGCGGCAAGTAGCCCAAAACTGTTGGGATAATAATGTGATGGATATAATATCATCCTCAACTTGATACAAAATAGTGGTGATAGGCCACTATTATTATTGCAACAATGGTAACAGGGTATTGACACTACCACGAGAATATTGTGCTGCTAAAATTGCTAGAGAATAATATGGGATAAAATAGAAAACGTCTCTCTAGTTTATTCCTACTAGAGGTGATAGTGACGCTATTGCACTCGCCATAGCAATAGCGGGTTATTGACACTACCATGGTAATATTGGGAACTTACTATTTATTTGTCGGGTGATTTCAAGCAAAAAAATCACCCAGATTTTTTCTACCCTTAGATTTACATCCAACGGTCTACAAAAGAAAATAACAAATATATATTTACTTACACGGTATTTTTATCAAAATTACAGTGTACTTACATGTCATATCAACTGAATTTACAAATATAATTTCAACTATATAGGACTGTAATTTTATATTTTAATGAAAATAACAAATACATATTTACTTACACATCATTCTTATCAAAAATACAGTGCACTTACATGTCATATTGATGAAATTTACAAATGTAATTTTAGCTATATAGGACTGTAATTTTATATTTTAATTAAAATAACAAATACATATTTACTTACACATCATTTTTATTAAAATTACAATGCACTTACATATTATATCAACTAAATTTACATATGTAATTTTAGTTAAAAAGGACTGTAATTTTAGCTAGTGAGGAGAACGTATGAGAAAAAAGTGATTCCGGGCGGAGTTAGCGAGAGAGAAGGAAACAGACAGGCGCGCATCAAAAATTTGTACCGTGAAAAAAAAAAAAACCAGGCCCAAGCATCGAACCACGACCTTATCCATGCAGCTTGCCAGCCTCCACCATCGTGCACAAATCTTGGCGACTTGGCGCTCACATCGTGTGGCCAAAAAGTCCGTGAAATCGTTGGGAAAGAATCACCCGACAAATTTCTAGCGAAATCGGTACGGTTTTATTTGTGTTGAATTGGCATGGGTCTGGCCTGTTAAGCCTGTTGGTCTGACCAGGCTTGGGCTTTTTATGCTTACATGTACCCGTGACAACCCCTTTTTTTTTAAAAAAAAGGTGTGCACTGTAACTTCGATTTTTTTAAGTTGGAACTAAGGTATGGTTTTTTTATGACTTACTCTAAAAAAATTGAATTTTTATCAAGTTGATTTGGTGCCAGCATTTTACGTTAATCGATACATATGTATTTCACTGGATTCTTTATAAATAATGATGTGGTTCATTGAAACGGTGTGCCAACATATATACTCTAATCGAGCACTTTGAGAAAACTTACACGTGTATTAGAAACATCTGACTAATGATTTAAGTAAATCATGTTATAATGATTTAGATTGGAGGTTCCTTTGATTGAAGGAAATTCAAAGATTTTTCAAAGGATTCTAAGCCTTAGGAATTTTTCCTTTTGTTGTTTGAAAAAAAAGGGATTTGAGCATATCATATTCCTATGAATTGCTAACCATTGCACCAATTCCATAGGAAATTTTTCCATGAGTCCTTCCCGCTGCTTGGAGTCTGTTTTTAGCCGCCGTAATTTCTCTAAGCTTCAGTTTTTTCTTCTTTTGCTTTTTCTTCCTTCCCCTAGCATAAGACAGTCTAGCTGATTGCGCCGTGTAACTAAAACTCTTTTTCTTCTAATATATTGACGTGCAATCCTTTTGCGCGTTTGCGAAATTTTTTTTCCACGAATCCAAACCTCTTTTTTATTTTTCCTCTGAGAAGCCCAGTGGATCTCTCTTAATTCCATCAAATTTCTATATATGATTAAAATTTTAATATTTTTTATATTAGTAACAATAGTACGGACAATATGTACGGGGTTAACAATTAGTATGTGTAATTCAATAAAATAAGATATGCACATATACTTTTGCTGAACTTTAAATGTTATCTTTTGTGGTTCTTTGTCTGCATGCCCAATAGAGAGTTTAGATTATACTCCCTCCGTCTCATAATATAAGGGATTTTGAGTTTTTGCTTGCAACGTTTGATCACTCGTCTTATTCAAAAAATTTTAAAATTATTATTTATTTTATTATCTACAGTACTTTAAGCACAACTTTTTATTTTTTATATTTGTAAAAAAAAATTGAATAAGACGAGTGGTCAAACGTTACAAACAAAAACTCAAAATCCTTTATATTGTGGGACGGAGGGAGTATATAACATCCTCTTTAGAAAATGGATAGAAATCTAGCCTCTATATCTACAAGTGACATACAACTAAAGTTTACAGGAATACTAGATTCCAAGTCTCATAAGTGAGAAAACAAAAAACACAACAAAAGAACAAAAAAAAAAACTAAAACACTGGAAGACTAGTTTCAAATTTAAATGTAGAGGCTGGGTTTTAATCTATTTTTTAAAAGAAAGATTGTGTAGGTTAACTTCTAGTGATGTTAGATCGATTGGATGGACGTTTTTGGAGCGTGCATTGGATAGGGTTAGAAAATCATCGGCCATGAATCTCCTAGTCCGTTGGTGGCTCATCAATCATCGTATTGATCTATGGCACCGACCGGTGAGCTGCTGAGTCGGAATGGGTGGGGAGTGAATCGGAGGACACTCCAGCAGAGTCCAACACTCGAGCTGCCTGCCTACGCAACCGCCGGCGGCGAGAAAATCGAAATGATGCCACGGCCAAAGGCGGCGACAGCGGCAGCGCTGCAGGCTCGATCCCTCGCTTTCTGTCCCTCCCCTGCCGGGGCTGCAATATTACACCTGCAACTGCAAGCATGCAATGGCATGGCATTTTGGATCATATCTCTCCTGCCTGCCTGCCTGCCTGCCTGTTGACATGCCCTTCACGACCCCACTCAATCCGCACTCGAATTTTTTTTATTTTGAATTATTTAAATTTGTAATGTTAAAAATAAATACTTTCAAAATTTATTTTCAAGACCTGTTTGAGCTGATCTGGCTGGCATGCCAACGTAATCACGTTGACAGCGTTTTTTCTAAAATTACACAGTACAACACAGACACTCACAACGCACGCACACTCACATGTATGAACGCACGCACGCAAATCCTACCTCTATGAGCATCTTGGAAGACTGGGCCGGCAAATCCATCCTGGAGATTAACGAAGTCAACACAGGCGCATCGCTGTCGACGTGTACGTCGCGTACCATTGAAATCACAAAGCCGTTAAATCCTGAAAAATTCGCTCCCATTGGGAGTCGAACCCAGGACATAAGGTGCTACTGAGGCTCTTGTAGCCACTATGCTACATGCTCTTTCGCACGTTGACAGCGTTATTTGGCCACGCCACCGACAAAACTGTTATGTCCGTTGTGTGTAGCGTGTCAGTATTATTTTAGCACGCTAGGCAAGTTGGCGTTGCCAAAAGATTCATATTCTTAGAAATAAGTTTTTGAAGGGTTTATTTTAAAAATTTTAAAACAAGAAAGTTCAAAAAGAAAAAAAAGAGTTAACTGCACCGGCGGTCCCTGAACTTGTGCAGGTGTGTCACTTAGGTCCCTAAACTCTCAAAATGTATTTGTGGGTCACTCAACTTGTCTCGGGTGTCATATAGGTCCAAACGAGCTCTAACCTGTTTCGTGAGATGATGTGACTTGCCACGGTGACGCTTACGTGTTAGTGAGATCCACATGTCAATCACATAGAAAAAATAAAATTTGAAAATAGAGGAGAGAGAGGAGAAAAGGAAGTTTTTAGTTTTGAAAATAAATGAAAAAAGAGAGGAGAAAACTTATGTTCTTAATATTTTTTATATGACATATGGGTTCTACTAACACATAGGCGCCACCATGGCATGCCACGTCAACACACATAGCAGGTTGGAACCCTTTTGGACCTATATGACACCCGAGACAAGTTGAAGGACCCAAAAATACATTTTAAGAGTTCATGGACCTAGGTGACACACCAGCACAAATTTATGAACCGTCCGTGCACTTTGCTAAAAAAAAAAAAATCCCCGCACTCACCCCTGCTCTGTCACCGGTTTATATCTTCTTTTCTTATCTGGTTCGCTCCTCCTCCTCGCACTCGGCAGTCGGCAGTCGACAGCTCTACTACCTCTCGATCGAGTGGTTGGTCCGCTCGCATCCATCCATGTTTTTAGTGTGCTCCAGCCTGCCGCAGTTGAAACCCCAAGGCAGCTCAGGCTCAGCTACCTAGCAATTCATCTTTGGTCACTGACGACTAAAAAGGATGCGTGCATAATAATACATGAGTGCTCCATTAATTTATCTCTGAATGAATTGAGTTTTCAGCCAGACAAATGGAGCCATCGATTGGGCAGCAGTAGCACGATCGATAGCAAGATAAAAGCTCCTGTCGTGGCACTGTATGAGGCGTACAAAACACACGAGCTCAACAGCCATAGCTAGACCTCGACACAGATTTGACCGAAAGCCCTTGGAAATGGACTGCACTCTGTGAGTGCGTGCAAAAGGCTCGCCTGCGGGATCCACGTGGCGACCTCCCGTTGGTCCCAGCCCCAACCTGCTCGGGAGAAACGTCATTATATTGTTTGACTCGGTACAAAATCAACCAAAAAGATAAAAAATTATATTAAACGCCATTAGCTAATTTAGCTTTCGACCTTTTCCTGGGTGTTGGATAAGATCGATCATCCATGCATGCATGAGTAGGCCACACCATCCAATTCCGTATACGCATCCTCCTCCACTCTGCCCTGTCCTGTGTTGCTGCTGCTATGCTCTCTGGCATTGTTTACGGAGCTTGAGATTTTAGGAACAGTTTTGTTTTTAGTAATTACAAACTGAGATAAGAATCTTTTTTTAAAAAAAAGATAGATTTTTCCGCTTTTACTGTGTAGTCTTTTTTTTAATCTATAACTACATAGAGTCTAATTTAGATGAAAAGTTATATAATTTGAAGAGTTAATTACTAGGAGTAACTGATGGATGGTGCAGTGTTAACGCGGCGGCGATCCGTTGGTTAATTGGAAATGGGCAGATGAGAAGGAAGGAGGCAGGCAGGCAATGCATGCATGATGGAGTTGTCGCGTCGGCTTCGCTTTTGCGACGACCACCAATTACTTGTGTCGCCTTGTTGCGGTTTCTGTAGGAAAAACACATCTGTCGATCGATCCTTTGCCCTTGCCCACCGGGGTCGCCACTACCACTCTCACCCAACTCTCAACGCGTATATATGCTTTGCTTGCCCAATGTCATGTATATGTACCTAGCTAGTACCTGCCATCTCTATCACTCACTTGACCAGTATACATAATTTCTTCATAAAATGAATATACCATCACACGTGTTTCTTATGGTAATTGAAGACCTTCAACTTTTCTAGTATTAATTTGTTGTCTAAAAATTTCAATTCATGCAATTCTGCTAAAAGAATTAAAAGCTAATTAAGGCAAATATATATAGGCTAGGTTTTCATAGCAGACACAACATACAATCTCTTATCATGGAGCTAGATATAAAGCGAGGGACAAAGCTCGATTTGAGGTTCGATTTCCTGGATCCTGATGCATACACATAAAACTGTGAGTAACCAAAGTCTGGGGGGAAAAGTACGTCGTAGATATCATAGGGTTGTTTGCTCTTTAGCTCTCATCCTTTTTCCTTCAACTTAGATATCATTTGGCTAGCTATATTCGCACTAGCTAAGATAGCCCCAACACGTACATACACTAATTAACATGGATATTAATTCTTGAAACATTAACAAACTGTTTACCTGCACGTTATGTACTCGCTTTCTAGAGAGGCCCCAGCAGAGAGAGCAAAACAGTCGATCTGGAGAGCTGTGGATGAGGTCACTGTACCGGCGAATTAAGAGCGTGCCTGCCAGCTTGTTTGGTAAAGACAGGAGGAAACCATATGTACGTATCAACGCCAGAGAGGTGGGGATGGAAGACCAGAAATTATAACAGTAACAAATAATCATCTGTTCCTACTGTTTTCAGGTCAAAGGGTTGCCCATATGAAGCACATGTTTCAGTGTTCCTATCCTTATTCTTGCCAAACAAAACAAAAATGATAAGATCAGATCAGCTGACCAAAACAAACAAGTAGATGCTAGTAGTATTTAACTACAAGAATGAAAAGGTGAACACCACTACTTACGTAGCTTGTTGCTAATTAGGCGTCAAGTTGTTGTATTTAATTTACCTGCATGGATGTTTTCTTTTAGAACACTGTTGCTCGCTATCAGTAGTATGATAATAATAAGATAAATGAGGTGGCTAGCAAGGCTATGGTACCAACAGGCAACGAGCAGCAGAGGCGAATGGGACGTGTGTTTCATCATCAAGCACAAGCTAGCTAGCACTACACTGTTACTGTCCATTCTCCATTCAGGCAGCTAGCGCTGTTGCAAGATAGGTCGCCCGGCCCCAGCCATCCTTTCTTTATATAAACCAGCCAGCCATGGCGCACCCAAACACAAACACAAAGAGAGCAAAACTTAAGCTAGCTCTGGGTGCTGCATTGTCTGCAGTTTACAAAGGTAGATCAATTAGAGGAGAATGAGGCAGCAGCAGCAGCAGCAGCAGCAGGAGAGCAGGTTCAAGAGGACCTGCGTGTTCTGCGGCAGTAGCCAGGGCAACAAGACCACCTACCGCGATGCCGCCGTCGACCTCGCCAAAGAGCTGGTACACAACTACACTCTCTCATAGCATGCATCTATCTTTAACAGCATATCATGAATCTCTCTCTTTAGTTTTGTTTAGATTGCGGTTCCTTTCCATAATTACACCTCAAAGCAGGAAGCAAAGGTTTATAATTAATTAATATAGGCGTGGAACTTTAATAAATTGTGATCATATATATGCCGGTGAAAGATAGCCTGTTTTGCCATGTTTGATATACTAGTTAACTTCTATCTATGAAAGTTAACTAGTATATTAAACATGGTAAAACAGGCTATCTTTCACCTGCATATATATAATCACAGTATATATTGTGTTATCAAAATCAAAATTAAAGATCCACGCCTGTGTAGAGGCCGAATTTTATCTATTCATTGTCTAAAAAGATACTCTCCGTTTCAGGTTATAAGATGTTTTGACTTTGATCAAAGTCAAATTGTTTCAAGTTTGACTAAAGTTATAGACAAATATAGTAATATTTATAATACTAAATTAGTTTCATCAAATCAATAATTGAATATATTTTCATAACAAATTTATCTTGGATTGAAAATGTTACTACCTTTTTATATAAACTTGATCAAACTTAATGTAATTTTACTTTGACCAAAGTTAAAACGTCTTATAACCTTAAACGGAGGGAGTATATTGTACTAGTTAACTACAAACTATCGGTTACCACTTACTAACGGATACGGTAACGGGAACAGCTCAACATATCAACAAAGTTTTAAGAGTTGGTAAAACTTATTCGGTTTCATCCGTTTTTATTCGGTTACTGCCAGGTAGTGGTAACCCCATCCATATTGGATAAGGAAACCTGCTTCCAATAGATCGACACGATACCCTCGTCCCCTTTTCTATTCAATTGGACTACATGGCTGCTTTACATCCATCATCACTTTTTTTTTTTTGAAAACTACTCTCTCTGTCCCATAATATAAGAAATTTTAAAGGGATTTAACATATTCACAATGGATCTAGATAGGCTCTATGTCTAGATTTACCGTACTAGAATATGTCACATCCTTTCAAAATCTCTTATATTATAGGACGGGGGAGAATTATGCACTACTAATCAAGAGACTAGATTGTGGCAACGTGTTCGAACATCCAGTCCGGTGGTACAGTAAGAAACACTACAATGGTACTGGTTGTATTCGACAGTGAAATTCAGACGTTTATAGTATTTCGCATGCCTCCCTTTGTTTTTTTTTTCCTTCATCGAAAGAAAAAGGAAACAGAGGGACAGGTCTACGTTCTGTTCTGCAAAGGAGTACTAGTACGTATCAAGACAAGTACAGCAGCATGTACAGAGATTTTGTCATGTCAGAAAATGGCAACGCCCATGCGTTCCTCTGCATCTCCTGTCTGCATGTGTATCCCCAAGTTTTATGGGAACAGGAGAACGCTGCCCCATTGTTGCCTCTGCAACGAATTTGCTGCTGCACTGCACGATGATGAGGAGGAGTTGTTGTTTCCGTGCAGGTCGCGAGGGGCATTGACCTTGTGTATGGCGGCGGCAGCATTGGCCTCATGGGCCTCGTCTCCCAGGCCGTCTACGACGGTGGCAGACATGTCATTGGGTACACACTCTCTTCTTCTTCTTCCTCTTTCCATCTTTAATTTCCCTGGCCTCTGAATTTCAATCCACCACGACAGTCAAGCTTCAGGTTCTATGTTAAAGGCCACTGATGGTATTGCGTCATGCCATAGCTTCTATGTTAAAATACTCTACGCATGATATTTTGTCAGTTTAGCTTAGGTTTGATGCACAGTTAATTAATTAAGTCTGATTGAAGAGTATTTTTATTATATTACTCCCGTAGTACGTCCATTAATATTGATGCAAGTATATGCCAGTACAAGGAAGTGCTCACTCTGTTGTTTCATGCTCTTGTCTTCCATGCGCGTGCAGGGTCATTCCCAAGACTCTCATGACCCCCGAGGTATGAATTGCACATCTCCCCTACTGCTATTCTACTTCACAAGTGAAATTATTACTGTAAATTACTATCATATACTAGTTTTAACACCAATCACCACCAGTATATGCTCCTTTTAAGTTTCAATCATGGCAATGCACTGACACTTGATAGTTTTCAATTGTGTTACTACTAGGCCCCAGGGCTAGTTGACACTCTTATCAGATATATAGCAGTAATCCTTGAGCACTTGAATCGATCGAGTGTCTCCTGGGAAACAGGCACTGCTTAGAAAAACAACAGTTTAATCTAATCACCTGGATGGGATGGAGTATAGTCGTACTTGTAGTCGATTGCGCGCCTGCGGCACAAATCCAAACCCGGGCGTGAGTATAAACTAGAGGAGCACTTCAGCTTTGCAGATGATTCCTCAAAGACATGCTTCCCTTGGAAGTCGAGGCAACGTTTGTCTGTCTCTATAGCCTTCTCCTCAAAAGAATGTTCTTGTTTGCTACTCCTACTACAACTCCATCCATGAAGTTTTAGAAGCAGGAATGCAGGCATGAGGCATCCTAGATGACCTTGATTGATGAGGCAGAGGGCATTGATCTCTGCAGCTACCTGCATCAGCCCATCATGTATTACTTGATGGCTCATGCAACAGCTCAATCCTGCTTGCACATGGTTGTTGCATTTCAGTAATTTCTCATTTGCACTTGCTCACAGCCATATGTACTGTGAATCTGTACTATTTTTCCTTCTTGCCACGTGCATGATAGGAGTAATGTCAACGGTAATTAATTGGCATCAATGTGTACTTCCCTGGCTCAGCAGTGTGGTACGACTAGGAGTTTTTGCCTCACAATGGTTAAGAGACAATGCATGATGCATCATATATAGTCATAGCATTGTAATATACTTTTAGCCACCTGCAAAAAAATAGTTTTAGTAGTAGTGAATTAACCAGTAATCTTTAAGTAATACTGAAGGGGATATATGGATGGATGTTGTTGCTATCTGCAGATAATCGGAGAGACAGTAGGGGAGGTGAGGCCAGTGTCCGACATGCACCAGAGGAAGGCTGAGATGGCGAGGCAGTCTGATGCATTCATAGCCCTGCCCGGTGAGCCCTGCATAGCCTTTGCATTTCATAACTGTGCATTTGCATTCCATTTCCGAATTTTGTCAGGTCAAGGCGCCAGCAAGATCTCCACGGCTAGTACTGCCTCTTAATAAATCCTCTAGTAATAGTACTGCGTGTGTCAGACAAGTAATAACACGCCAAGTGGCAACGTGGCACCCTTGTTTACTTACGGTATTACTGTACTACTGATCTTCTGTTGTTTAGAGTACCACAAACTAACTAGTATGTTGCAAAACAATTCAGGAGGATACGGAACGCTGGAAGAGCTGCTTGAAGTCATCACATGGGCGCAATTAGGCATCCATCATAAACCGGTATAATTCAGTGCATTAATCGCTATATATAATTAAGTACACTCGCTTCTCTCTGAAACTAGCTTTCTACCATATTATCCATTTCATCTTAATTCAGTGCTAATGATTTCTGACAGAGAGCTTTATTCTTTTCCTGATGAACCATGCATCTTTCAGGTTGGGCTGCTGAACGTTGATGGGTACTACAACTCCCTGCTCACATTCATCGACCAAGCCGTGGAAGAAGGCTTCATCAGCCCCAGTGCTCGCCGCATCATCGTGTCGGCTCCAACGGCACAAGAACTCATGGACAAGCTTGAGGTAGTCTAAATTAACAGCTCATGCAAAGTTTCTTTTTTTTTTTAACTACTTCCTCTATCCCAAAATATAATGTTTATAAGTTAACGGTCTTCGACGTAAAACTTTAACTATTGCTTTCATCCATGATATATATCGACAACAACAAAATTAACATAATATGAAAATACTTTTTTTCGAGAATACGCATAATTACGTATCTTTGTATTAAGATTGGAAAACGAAAATGCTTTTAAATGCAAATTTAGTGATATAACTATGCGTGGCACTGAACATATACAGTGTTGGTTTTATTACTGGTCAAAAATTTACAAAGGTTGAATTCTCTTAAAACAAGGATCTCCATCTCTATTATGACTTGCTTTTAATTGCTCTGTGCACAACTGACTGTATCTCCATCTCTCTATATATATTATGACTTGCTTTTAATTGCTCTCTGTGCACAACTGACTGTAGATCCATCTATTTATGCAGGAATACGTCCCTTACCATGATAGGGTTGCGTCTGGGCTGAACTGGGAGACTGGTCATCTAGGGTTCTAAGCTGTTGCAGCGAGCTTAATTAAGCTTAAATGAATTGAAGAAAGGCGAACCATCGAGCAGCCATCAACATTAAGCATTGCTTGTTAATTGTGCTCGATCTATGTAGTAGTAGCTAGTTAACCAGTCTAGATTGTCTTGTTTTTTTTTTCTCCTACGAAGCATGGAGTTTGTCATCTCAGTTTGGGTAAGAAAAACTAGTAGCACCTAATCAGCCATATATCGATGTTCAAGATCCAGTAACTGGGAATTAATTGACACTAAACCAAGTGTCAAAGATTGACCTGATCTGGTTACTGCATCATAAGTTTTAAGAATGTTGCAAGTTGTTGATTGAAACACTCTTAGTTTTGGAGATGTAAGCCGTTTCTATTTCCATTTCCATTATTTGATCGGTGTTATTATACACACTGATACATATTGAACGAAAGCAAAAGAGGCCCATAACATTATTTAGAAAGTGTTATGGGCTTGACATTAAAATGGATCGGTCCGACTTCCGCCATTATTTCAATTCGGCCCATTAATCGCAAACGGGAAAATGGGCCATTAACAGATTCGTGTTGCCACGATGATATACCGACATTGTTGCGCCTCAATTGGAACAGAAAAATTATGGTAAAATAGAAATTTATTTAAGCATATATTTTTTCCCGACCGTTTACATCCCTGGAATCCGCTGTAATTCCTGCAAAGCACCGTCATTACACTCAAAATTTGTTCGTCCGGCTTCAGCATAAATTTATCTTACTTTCTACACTCAAAAGTTTGGTATTCCACTTCCCTTGCTTTTCAGATGTGCACTTTGGTTTCTCAAAGGGTATATTTTTGAATAAAATGGTCATCGCGACACTTGGATATAGGAGGAAAGGGTTATGGATGCATAATGCAATTGATCCTTAGTCCTAATTTGTCATCGCATACACGATGGATTGTTTTCCAGCTGCTTGCACCAACTTGCATTGCCACTTGCCTTTCACTTGAACAACTTACTGCTTCATGTTATGTGACTTCCTACTTTACATTTTTTCGGGGAAGACCTGACTTCTTGACATTATTATTGCACTATGTTCTCAATGAACCTAATTCATGTATTTTTCTATTTCAGATGATGAGAAAGTTCCTGTCATAAAAAAAGATGGTGAGCAAGTTGATAAAGTCACTGTCCTGGGATTTACCCTTGGGTTAATCAAACGCCGTTTGTGGCAGATTTATGTTTTCCAGTCTCAAAGATCTTTTCTCCGTCAACCTCTTACATCAATCTCGCTTACTTTGTTTCAGTTGATTGTGTTTGCGAGACAATCAAAGGCTGATTGCAAAATGTGCCAACCCTAATTCTGATGTTGTTGTACATCCCAGATCAGAAAAATTCCAGTGTGGGCAGCAAAAGGACGGCAAATTCGCATACGTACAGCAAATGCTAATTTAATAGTATGATAATACTAATTTGTTGGTACTGATCTCAAATCAGATAAACAAGACAGGTTATGATATACTGAAATTGCTGCGTCCCAATTCGAACAGAGCTTGTTCAGGAGGCCTGCACCGGGGTGGGAAAAAGAAATTATTGATCAGTTTTTAACTGGGCTTTCTTCTAATGTTTTTAATGATTTATTATATTTTTTTCTGTCATTTGAGACTTTCTTTTGTTAGCAAGTTAAGGAGTTGAACTGAGCCAAGGTGAAAACAACTTTAGTTCAAAATTTAATAATTCTCATTTTAAAAAGAAAAACTAGATCAATCAGAGAATTTTTAACCGAGCCACCTAGTTGGCTAAACAATCTTTTTTCCCCCATCCGCGAGCTCAGCTAACTAGTTCATCTGGCTAAACTAAAATATTAGTATCATTTCAATGAAAGCATCAAAGAGTGAAATGAAAGCATGAAATCATTTCAATTTCAGTCCTATCTTGACAATTTCGGTTTGCATGGACTCTCCTACAGTCAAAGTTGAGGGTAATGCTAAGCTGAACACCTGCTGTCGATCTGCAAAGCCCAAATTAACTTAATTCAGGGTAAGCTGTGTTCATGTCGCTGATCACATGTTAGACTACTGGCCTGTACCATGTAATAACTGTACTCTGTATATTGGCATGAGATTGTTTGTTCTGCATTGATTGATTACAATGCAAAGCTAGTGAGTCCAAACGAGCCACCGATGATCACAGATTCACAGGCAGGCAGCTCTGCCTCTGCTGCTGCTACTGCTACTGACCGTCAGATGATTTCCAGATCCGGCAAGCTATCAGCTTAGCTGGCATGGAAGCACGAAGCGGTGATAGTAGTACCAAGACTTTAATGGTGCTACCGTAGGAGTCCTATTATTACTCGTACTGCAACTGGGATTAATTTCGGTGTTCTGATTTGCAGATAATCATTCAGTCGTTGAATCTTGCCCGTCTGCCCCCCTGCCCTCTTGCCAACTTGCCATGATATGTGGTTTGAAATTTGAAGCCATTGTTTTTAGAAAATGGTATTATAGATATAGCCTTACGCTTCAACGATTAATTAATTAATCAACCAGTACTAATATATGCAACTACTACAAGCAAATTAGAACAACAAAAACGAGTTCCTGCCGTCTTAAGGTGCTTGTTTTACTGTCATTGATTTGGTATTTCATCCATCCTACGATAAAGCAACTAGAATAGTACCGTATGATATAACCTATTATAGTAAATTTGGACAGACCCATATAGTAGCATAATAAATCTAGACATACCGTTATCGCATATTCATTGTATCCGTTGTTCCATACTTTTATTTTGGGTTTTGTGTACTTTGCTTAATTAACCGCGCACGATGTACTACGCTACTAGTTGCAATATGCCACTCGGCCACGCATGCACCTATATATATTTATGTATCTACTACAGGCGTGTGGAGAAATCAAAGGTTATATATGTTTCACATGCAATGGATTATATATTTAATTACTGCGGAATAGTATTACTAATAGTAAGTGGAAAGATGATGTTATCTGAATATAGAAGAAGTTGATGACAAAGAAAATGTAGTGTGTAGAAGTGTTTCTTGAAGAAGAATGGAATGATGGAGAAAAGCGACATCGGGATCGATTATCAACATGGATCATGGAAAGGAGGTAACATGCAATTGCAGATGCAGCAGCTGAGGCAGGGGAATGTTTGTAGTTTTGTCTCCAAAACCAAAGAGAAGCTAGAGTAGAGTGTGCAAAGCACAAAGCATGACATGCCCGCACTTTCCGCTCCATCCCTGCTTAAACAATTGACGACTAACAAGCATACCACAAGTTAATTGCATTTCATTAACCCATACTGAACTACTCATGCTAATAAACTAGCACTAGCAGGTATAATTATTTATACTACATCTCACTCCCTATTTATAAAGGAAGTCGTTTAGAATAATATTCAAGTCAAACCTTAAAAATATAAATCATGAATAGCTATCAAGTTGTTGAGTTTGAAAATGTAAAAAATATATGAATAGATTTGTCTTGAAAAATACTTTCATAAAAGCATACATATATCACTTTTGAATAAATATTTTTTATAGAAACAAGAAGTCAAAGTTGTGTTTTGGAGATCGTGTCGCTTTCCAGAAACGAAGGGAGTACATGTTTTAAAACAAAATGACGGTGTCGAGGTTCACAGACGTCAATGCCACACTATATATTACTACTAATTTATCTACATATTGGTAGTAGTATTTGTTTAGGAAAAGAGGAAGAGAAGAGAAGATGCACGCATGTGCAGCTTGGAAGTTGGTAGTAGAGGCAATGGAAATATTATGCATACGACACGTGGGCGGCCTTCTTTTCTCGCGTGTGCATGCATGCGTACAACGTAAGATTACCCCTTTTTTTTTTCCTTTTCCTAATCTTACGCACGCACGCATGTGCACCACCAGCTTAGGAGTATTATACTTTCTTAATTAGTCGGCCTGTTAATTTTTCTCACACACTACAAGTATTTTCCTCCTATTCTTCATCTTCACCTGGCACACAAATCATTATTCAGCTGCTAGCTAGCAGAAACACAGTCCGCTTAAGGTGTGTTTAGTTCACACTAAAAATAGAAGTTTGGTTAAAATTGAAATGATGTGATGAAAAAGTTAAAAATTTATATGTGTAAAAATGTTTTGATGTGATGAAAAAGTTGAAAGTTTGAAGGTCATAATTATATCTTCCCAGGCCGGCTGCAGGTTGACATAATAATACAAAAACAAGACTACTACTAGTATGTGAAAAGCATGTGCAGCAATACTTTACGTCTTTGCTTGGAGATAAATACTCACATATATACAATCTCTGTTTTTCTTTCTTTCCCTTTCACCTTTGCAATTTACTCTATACAGGGAGTAGCTAGTTATCGTCAAATGCAGCAACCATTGGGGAGGTAACAAATACTCCTAGATGAAAGAAAATTGGAAAGATTGTGGAGGAAGCAAAGCAAAGCAGAACAGATGAACACTGGAGCAGAGCAATCGGACCCATTCAGCAAAGGAAAGGTAAAATTCTACTCCTTTTTCTCTGCATCTGCATGCCCTACCATGTAATGTCGTCTGTCTGTCTGTCTCTCTCTCTCTCTATGCGTCTCCGGCCGGCCTCTTCCAAATCCAGACTCCCAGTGTCATCGCATGCTTCCTTTGCTTCTCATTTACCACTCCATCTCTACACTCTCTAGCTACTCCTCACAAGTAGCTAGCTAGCGTGATGTGTTCATTGAGGCTGTGTTTAGTTTCTGAAATTGGGAAAAAGTTTGAAAAAAGTTGGTAGTTTGAAAAAAAAAAAGTTAGGATTTATGTATGTAATATGATGAAAAGTTAGAAGTTTGAGGAAAGTTTGGTGTGAACTAACAGGACCTGAGACTACTACCTTAATTAACTTGCATATCAAATTTTGGATAAGGGATTATCTACATAATGGCAAAAACAATACACCATCCATTAGCGAAGAAAATAAAGGAAGTACTGAACACTTATTTCTACTCTACTCCGTATTGGCGACATTTTGTCTCCGCTGTTGGCCTATGTGGAATTCACCAATTGCAAGTTTCAGCATGTATATAGCCCCCTAGCTGACCAATCCTAGCTAGTCTTTGCGGGAGTGATTGACAAGAACAACGCATAATTAATCAATCGTTAAATAACTAGTACTACTAATACTAACCAGGGTTGTCAGACTTGGCTAAGGCATGTTTAGTTCACCCCCAACTCCCAACTTCCCGTTACATTATATCACATCAAAAACTTTCCTACACATATAAACTTCTAATTTATTTTTTTCAAACTCTCAACTTTCCCCGAACTTCCAATTTTTATTCAAGAACTAAACACACCCTAAGTAAGCTGGAATTCCCAGCCTTAAACATGTATTCAGACATATTATGCTTTCTCAGTAAAGCTTTACTGAGCGGTAGCCTCTTGATCTAAAATACTCCTACTAACCAGGGTGTCGTTTAATCGTTGGTATACGACTGGAGAATAATACACATGAAATTGAGTGGAGTACGATACGCATGCATGTGCGTATATAAACTGGGCAGCAAAATACTACTATGACCGTGCGAAACAGTGACAGGTGCGTATGTACGTATACAAGCTGATCCGATCGAGTGATGTAGAAAAGCATCAGCGAGCGAGGTGCAAATTAAAGCCATAGAGACATTAGCTTTGCTTAGACGAAACACCAAGGTAGTAGCTAGCTAAGTATCCATCACCCGCTACAACTGGTATTCCTCCTTAAGGGGTTCGTAAGAATTCCAAATCAGAGGAATATAAAAATTAAATGATTAGAATGTCACACTCATTTCATTCATTACGATTTTTAATTTCTAAGAGGTCTCACATCATGCTAAGAATCATATGGAATTAATTAACTTGTAAGACTATAATCCTTAGAAATTTTAATTCATTCCTATAAAACGAATAATGCATATATAAAAAATTCTAAACCGAATGAGCCTAAAAGTAAATTAAATTATACTACTATCAGTCGTACTTAGCACTGCTATAACTATTTAGTGGAGGAGTAATTAGTTTTACTAACCTGGTGGCTTTAAGAACAAATAAAGACGGAAAAGGCGCTGTTTGGGGGCAAGCGAATTGAAGCGACCGACAGTTGTTGGACATCCGCCCGTGTACTACTACTGTGAACTTAGTACAACGGTGAAAACGGTGCTCCCCACGGGGTAAAACGGTGAAAAGAAAAGAAGAAGAGAAAAAGCTCTTCTGGCGTGGTTTAGTTTTTAATTTTTTCTTGTAAATTTTTAACTTTTTTATTACATTTAGACCGTGTTTACTTTCTTTTACCTTCTAACTTTCCATTACATTACATCACATCTAAAATTTTTCTACACACATAAACTTCTAATTTTTTTCAAACTATCAACTTTCTCCAAACTTTCAACTTCTTTCAGAAACTAACACACAGCCTAAAACTTTCCTACACACAAACTTCCAACTTTTCCATCACATCATTTCATTTTCAATCAAACTTTTGTCTTTTCACAAACATAAACCCTCTATTTCTCTTTTTCACCGCGCGTATACGAATCTACGGTGCACCGAGTCCACCGCAGGATGCGGCGAGGGGCATATCGGTAAATCCAGGCGCCCCTGGGAACGCGCGTCCATTTCAGCGGCCGGGGGGGTGGGGGTGGGGCCCACGGCGTCAGGTGGGCCTAGCCCCCCGCAAATTCAATTGGCCGAAAACGCCAGGCCCAACCCACGCGCGGCGGGCCCCACCCCCTCCCTCTCCCTGACACGTGGGGCCCGCACCCACCCACCCACCCCCACGCACAACACAAATGGCGCCAACGCCGTCGTCGTCCTCTTCCTCCTCGCTCTCCCCCAATCTCCATGGTGGTGGTGGTGGTGGTCAGGTGGTGGGGGAGAAGCTAGGAGTACGTATTACTACTGGCTCTCCGCCTCGCCATTGGCACAGTAGAGTAGAGGAGGTGGAGCAGTGCATGCGCGTGCTGTGCTTTCTCTCTCTCTCTCTCTCTCTCCATCCACGTCTCTGTCTGTCTCCGCTTTAAAGCTGTCACCTTTTCCCATCTCTCTCTCCCGTGCTGCTCTCCCTTCTCCTCTCCTCAATTACCACGCCGCAGCCGCAGCCGCAGCCGCAGCCCCCCAACCCTAGCTAGTACGGCGGGCGACCTGAGGGGGTAGCTGCCTACCTCTACCTGCTATCTCCGTTCGATCCGGCTCGGGCTCGTGCTGCTGGGGGCGGGGGCAATCAATCGGCGAGCTCGGTGATCCATGGCCGTGGCTGTGGGGTGGCTGTGAGGGTGCCCCCGGCGGCGCTCCCCTCCGCGCCTGCCGGCGAGGGGGCTCGGACTGAAGGTCGCCACCCTCTGCCGCCCCACCCATGCTCCCTCCGCGCGCGATCTAAGCTAGGCCTAATCTAGGGTTCCTGATTGCTTTTCCATTTTCGCCCGGACGGACCAACAAACTACTATCTATCTTCTCCTGCTGCTTCTCGTGCTGCTCCTGCTTTTTTTTTTATTTTTAATTCATCTCATTTCCGGGTTACTCTCCATTTATCATCTACTCCGTACTACTATTGGCAACCCATTTTTCCTCTCTTTTTTTTTTTGAGAATTTTGTGGGCGAATTCGAGTAACCTTTACTCCCCCCATTCTAGGAATCGGTTTCTTTTAGCATAGCTTTGTTTTTTTTTTCCTCTCCCGCTTTCTTAGTTAATCAACTTTACCATATCTGTTGCGTGCACTTCAATCCCTGCCATTTGTATTCTTCCACTAGATTTTGATGCTCAAACGATTGTTTTCACCAAATGCTGAGTCAAAAGAACTCTCCTTTTCTTTTTCCCCAGGGATCTAGGCGAGCTGAAAATTGAAGTGCAGGCAAGGAGATAAGAGCAGCGTCCAAATTGTGAGTACTTCATTAGCAGGAGGTAGTGGTTGTGCTTGCTTGGCTCCTTTGCAATTTGGCTTTGGCGAGGTAGCAATGGCTGCGGCAGTGGCAATGCGAGGGAGTAGCAGTGATGGAGGTGGCTATGATAAGGTTTCCGGGATGGACTCCGGTAAATATGTGCGCTACACGCCTGAGCAGGTGGAGGCGCTTGAGCGGGTGTACGCCGATTGCCCCAAGCCAACCTCCTCCCGCAGGCAGCAACTGCTGCGTGAGTGCCCCATACTTGCTAACATCGAGCCGAAGCAGATCAAGGTCTGGTTCCAGAACAGAAGGTAATGATAATAGAATTGAATCTTTCTACGTTTGTTCTCTGTGACAAAAACTTGTTATGGCAGTTTTCCCTGATTGTTTCATCTGTCACCTGAAATAACATTTCGTTAGTTTCCTTCTGGGGACGCTATGGTTCTAAAATGCTGCATTGATGTTGTGATGATGAGCGATATTTTGATATGAGGGGAGCTGCAATGCCAATTGTTTATCATTCCATTTGTTTGCGCACCAGCAAAATGTAGTATATTACTTTAGCTGATGGCTCTACATGTATATGGTTTTTTCGTTTTTCATGTTCGCTGAAGTGGATACTTGTGCTTGTGTTGCTCTAGGTGCCGGGATAAGCAGCGGAAGGAGTCTTCACGGCTTCAGGCTGTCAACAGGAAATTGACGGCAATGAACAAGCTTCTTATGGAAGAGAATGAACGACTCCAGAAGCAGGTCTCCCAATTGGTTCATGAGAATGCCCACATGCGACAGCAGCTGCAGAATGTAAGCTCTTGATGTGCTGGTGCTGATGTTGTCCCCCATGCATAAACATGTTCTCACTGAAATGTTATCTATTCTTTGTGCATTTTGTTATACGCATGGCATGTGCGGGGATGTGTTGTTCTGTACTGTATATTGTAGATTAGTATAACTTTAAAATTTGATGTATGTGTAGCTATACCAACTGGGGCCATATGCGTCAGTTCCTTTAGAATTGATATATGAATTAATCCTCAGAATGTCCATGAGATCGCTAGATTTCTCTACTTTTACCTTGTTTTTCACTGATAACACCACTTGCTTGGGTGCAGACTCCGCTGGCAAATGATACAAGCTGTGAATCAAATGTGACTACCCCTCAAAACCCTTTAAGGGATGCAAGTAACCCCTCTGGGTAAGTAAATAGTTCTGAGTGACTCAGATAGAATTATTGTTGGATGGACTTGCTCTTTCGATATCATGCTATCTTAACTGGCTTTTATCTTGTTCTAGGCTCCTTTCAATTGCAGAGGAGACCTTGACAGAGTTCCTCTCAAAGGCTACTGGTACAGCTATTGATTGGGTCCAGATGCCTGGGATGAAGGTTCCATGCTAGCACTGTTTGTTTTCTTGTTCTGTGATTTCTGCTAAGAGGTTTTTACTTGAAGTGCTTACTACCCTTTTGTTTTCATGATGTAAGCCTGGTCCGGATTCGGTTGGTATTGTGGCCATTTCACATGGTTGCCGTGGTGTTGCTGCCCGTGCCTGTGGTTTGGTGAACCTAGAACCAACAAAAGTAAGTGTTGTAGCTATTTGGGTACATGGGTTTGGTATTTTTATGTTACCTCAGTATTCCCTGTCTGTATGTTTTCTGAAGCATCTATTTTGGGTGATAGCAAGCCTATCCACCAGTCACTTAGTTTTCTTTGTGTGCAAATGGTTAGAAACCTACTACCTCCATCCCAAAATATAGCCAAAAGTTGCTATATCAAAAATCCTATCAGAAGTGCCTCCTGAACACATTGCTGCCGAGTGTGGAATTAAGACACACTGTAATTCACTGTAATAAATACTAAACTTTGAAGATGTCACTTTAGAGGTCTAATGATTTCATGTCTGCCAACTGTTATCATCAAATTTAATCATGAAGATAAGCAGATATCTTGCTTTTTTGTTACTTTATTCAGGAGATTTTGTGTCTCATAGAACTTTGTTACATAGGTGGTAGAGATATTGAAAGATCGTCCATCTTGGTTCCGTGATTGTCGAAACCTGGAAGTCTTTACAATGATTCCAGCAGGAAATGGAGGAACGGTTGAACTTGTCTACACACAGGTGAACACTGTTTCATTTTACATTGTATAATGGTATATCCTCAGTCTTCTCTATCAATGCATGTGCTTCTGCCATGAACATTATTACTTGTTTTTGCTTACAGTTGTATGCTCCAACAACTTTAGTTCCTGCACGAGATTTTTGGACGATACGGTACACAACCACAATGGAAGATGGCAGTCTTGTGGTATGTATGAACATGAACACTGTTTTCACCCCACAATGAGTCTCAATGTGATGTTACCCTTGCTAATATTCCTCCATCTCCAAGGTCTGTGAGAGATCTTTAAGTGGTTCAGGGGGCGGTCCAAGTGCTGCCTCTGCTCAGCAATATGTGAGAGCGGAAATGCTTCCAAGTGGATACCTGGTTCGCCCATGTGAAGGTGGGGGATCAATTGTGCACATAGTGGACCATCTGGATCTTGAGGTATTTTTCACACTTTTGTACAGTTGAACCATGTTTTTTATCCTTTGATGTAGGACCATTTTTGTATCCTGTCAAACTAATAATACAATTTGGTTTAATCTTTCAGGCATGGAGTGTTCCTGAGGTGCTTCGGCCACTCTATGAATCTTCAAGGGTAGTCGCTCAGAAAATGACTACTGCGGTAAGCTGTCGTGAAATGATATTCAGCTCAAATTTCATTGATATGATTACAAGTTCATCATTTCAAGTGAAACTCGTTTTTAATGAACATCAAGTTTCATAACATTGGATTTTTTTTAGAAAAAATAAAATAAAAATCCAATATTATGAAATTTGAAGAGTTCAAGCTAATGATAAAGTTTGCGTTTTGGATAAAGCTTATAATATTGGATATGTGGTGAAAATGATTTATATGGGTTGGTACAACTAATGATAAAATTTGCCTTTTGGATATGTTGAACAGTTCATTTTCTGCAATCTACTTTATACTAACCTTTTATTGTCTATCCTATATATCAAGGCACTC
This sequence comes from Oryza glaberrima, assembly GCF_000147395.1. NCBI lineage: Eukaryota > Viridiplantae > Streptophyta > Magnoliopsida > Poales > Poaceae > Oryza > Oryza glaberrima. The sequence goes on from NC_068328.1 coordinate 472,130, forward strand.
CGGCACATCAGACAAATTGCTCAAGAAACAAGTGGGGAAGTGGTGTATGCCTTGGGGAGGCAACCAGCAGTGCTACGGACTTTTAGTCAAGGGCTGAGCAGGTGATTTTTTTATAAATTATTACTCAGCAATTAATATTTTTTTCACCTGTTTAATCTAACACCAATATTATGCTTTTCTTAGAGGCTTTAACGATGCCATTAGTGGTTTCAATGATGATGGGTGGTCTATAATGGGCGGAGACGGTGTTGAAGATGTAGTTATTGCTTGCAACTCAACTAAGAAAATTAGGAGTAGCAGCAATGCTGGCATCGCCTTTGGAGCCCCCGGAGGTATTATATGTGCTAAGGCATCAATGTTACTGCAGGTAAGGGTAATCATTATCAGCTCATTAGGGTGCAGATGACCCCTCTGTATGTAGCGTCATTTTCCAAGGAAGGGAAAATTTTTTTTTTTAGTGATTCAACATATGCAAGCACATAAATAAATTGCTCGGCTGTATTAACATTTGATAGTGAGATCCTAATGAGATTTTTGATGTTTTGCCTGGTCCTACACCTGATGATAATTTGTTTGATTTATTTCATTACTTTCTTTTTTGCGGAGAGACTTATTTCATAAATAAAACTGCTGCCATCGCTGGTGTGAATATAAAAGCAGTGTCACAAAAGTTTTTTCCTCAGAGACATTGAACACACAGAACGAGTTCTTTGGAACTAGATTTCCATGTTCAAAACTTGTAGCTGTTAAATCATGTTAATCCATACGTCTTATTTTTCCTTCTTTGGTATTTCAGAGTGTTCCTCCAGCAGTACTGGTTCGATTTCTGAGGGAGCATAGATCTGAATGGGCCGATTACAATATTGATGCATATTTGGCTTCAACTCTGAAAACAAGTGCATGTTCACTTCCTGGGTTGCGACCCATGAGATTTTCTGGGAGCCAAATCATCATTCCACTTGCTCACACAGTCGAGAATGAGGAGGTATATTTTCCTGAATATGGGGAAGTCTGTTTTTTGTGCGCTTGTTACTGTTGAACTGATTTGAGGAATGGTTATAGTAAACTGCTTATTTTCATTCTTGCTGATCTGTTTACATTGTCATAGTGGATAGTGACTATCTAGTTATTTCCATTGTCGGACATAGTTTTGTTATTATTGATTTATTTTCATTAACTTGAAAAAAAAACGAGCAGATTCTTGAAGTTGTTCGCCTTGAGGGTCAACCTCTTACTCATGATGAAGCTCTTCTTTCAAGGAATATCCACCTGCTTCAGGTAAGACACTAAGTGCCATTGCTATGTCTTTTGTCTGCGTATGTACTGTGTTGCTTCTCAATTGAGAAAACTAGTAGCTTTTAATACATGTAATTTCTTGCTTAATATGTTGATCATTGTATTTATTCGTGAGCATCTTTGGCTCTATTTCATATTATCAAATTATTGTAGAGTTAAATATGCTGTGTAACAACTAACAACCCATAAGCCTATCCTTATCTGGGCATATTAAGTTTGTTACTACACCCTTTTTTTCCCCTTCGAAGTACAGTCAAAGATGCAAAGCTTTTTATGAGGCTTGTAAATATTCCAGTTTGCTAATATACCCTTTATCTTTTGCAGCTCTGCACTGGAATAGATGAGAAGTCTGTGGGATCCTCCTTTCAGCTTGTCTTTGCACCGATTGATGATTTCCCAGATGAAACTCCATTGATTTCTTCTGGCTTCCGTGTTATACCACTTGATATGAAAACAGTTAAGCGCTGCCAAATTCCAAATTACATTATCCATTACCCTTTTGACTGTTCCCTAGATCCATATGTGCTTTATTTGCTGTTGCGATAATCTGTGATGAGTCGTGGATATCTTTTAGCTTTTCTAGGAACCTCAGTTTTATTCATTTGTTCAGTGAGTTAACCCTGGCCAATTTTAACTCTTCATAAACAATTGTTTTGGTTGTCCTAAGACAAATAATCTCTTGGAAATGTTTCATTTATTCTCCCCTCTAGTCCGCTTTAAATGTTCCAGCTCTGTCCACAGAGACCCCCCAAAAAAAAGCTATTTTGTAAACTCCCGTTAAATTCAGTAAAAAAAAAAAGAACTGTTAAATTGGTTATTTGCATCTTGATTGTATCACCAGTTAGAACTAATAGAGGCATTTGGTTTCAAATATTCCCTTGGAAAAATAAAGCAAGTATGTATGAACCAAGCTTGCTAAAATGTTATCCTTTTTGAACCAGAGGTAGTACTATATTTTTGGTCGGCTGCCACTAAATTTTTAGGCTCTGTGCCCAAAAGTTTAACCGTCACATTTCATGCAGGATGGTGCATCCTCTGGTAGGACATTAGATTTGGCATCTAGTCTTGAAGTAGGTTCAGCAACAGCTCAAGCCTCCGGAGATGCATCTGCAGATGATTGTAACTTGCGATCTGTTCTGACGATCGCTTTTCAATTCCCTTATGAGTTGCATCTCCAAGACAGTGTTGCAGCTATGGCTCGCCAATATGTCCGTAGCATTGTTTCTGCTGTGCAAAGAGTGTCAATGGCTATCTCTCCCTCTCAAACTGGTCTAAATGCCGGACAGAGGATAATCTCTGGTTTCCCTGAAGCAGCAACCCTTGCTCGATGGGTTTGCCAGAGCTACCAGTAAGTGTACTCGTAGTTTCTTCCTGTGCAGTAGTGATGATATTTAATAAGAATAAATTTGATAGTTTTCCATGTTGGTTGCAAGCTGACAAAATATTATTATGCCATCGTTCAGTTACCATCTAGGGGTAGAGTTACTTAGTCAATCAGATGGAGATGCAGAACAATTGTTGAAGATGCTATGGCATTACCAAGATGCTATTTTGTGCTGCTCATTCAAGGTATCTGATGAATTCAACTCGATCAATGTTCCATCATTTGATCTAATCTCATTTAGTCTATTAAGTACTATTACAGATCACTCGATCAATGTTTACCCATGTACTCTAAAACTTATCGCTTGTCCAGCTGACCTACAATCTTTTCATGCATTTTTCAATCTAACAAAAACTGGCTCTGTTAATAATAACCTAATAGTTAGAAAGGACTGGATCTGTTAATAATGACCTAGTAATAGTTACTAGTACTTAGTACAGACCTAAAGAGTGCTTAGACCCTCAAACGTGTTTTCTACAGGGTGACTTTGCTATATTTTTCCCTTTGAGTAAATGCTCTCAATTTTTTGTAAGGTTTACACTTTTGACACTAATGCGATCATCGGACCACAATATTTGCTATCTTGTATGACAGAAATGTTTTGGTTTCTTTCAGGAAAAACCGGTGTTTACATTTGCCAACAAAGCAGGACTGGACATGCTAGAAACTTCCCTTGTCGCCTTACAGGACCTCACATTGGACAGGATCTTTGATGAGCCTGGAAAAGAAGCATTGTTCTCAAACATTCCCAAATTGATGGAACAGGTAGAAACTCCTTTTTGCTTAACTCACACCCTTAAGTGCATCAGAATTCAGAAATCGTTGGGTTGAAATAAATTAAAATTATGTTACATTGCTTACCAAATTGTTTTTTTTTTTTTGCCTGTTTTGTGTTTTAGGGCCATGTCTACCTGCCATCAGGCGTGTGCATGTCAGGAATGGGTCGGCATGTTTCTTTCGATCAGGCCGTGGCTTGGAAAGTGCTTGCCGAGGATAGTAATGTCCACTGCCTGGCCTTCTGTTTCGTCAACTGGTCCTTTGTGTGACCATCCCAAATCCACTGTGAAGTGAAGATTCATTTTTGCTTGTTCAAGACTGTTTTGCACTAGATCTAGACCTGAGAATCTAGTAGTATTTGCGAAATTTCTCGCTTATGTAAATGTAATCTCGCTCCCATTCCATCAAGTACCCAAGTACAAGGCAGTGGCCAAGTGGTTTTAGTTGTAGGGGCTCGGAGCAATCCTGACGGTAAGGTACTTGGGTTCCTTCCAGCAATGTAAAATCGGATCCTGTAGGGCGTCGAAAACTGCATTGGCATTGGCAAGATTCTTCGAAATGCAGACCAAATTTAGCTAGTACATCGTAACTATGGCATTAGCCATTTGGCTATTGGGTTTTTCGCTAGCGAGATGAAACTTGTGCACGAGTACGAGACTGAACTAGACTGGCCGAAACATTCAGCGACAGGAATTCTGATTCAGAAACGAACTATCAGGGTAGCAAACAAGGCCACAATGGAGGATAAAAGGCTTGGGCTCGCTAAAAGGCCACAATTATTCAGTTAGCCTTGATCATGAGTAAAATACCTGTGCAATACTTAAACTTGAGAGAAGATATTACATAGGTCCGTACAATTGAAAATTGCACATCTAAATCCATCATCTTAATTTAATGAATCAAGCCGGTTCAAACCACGTTTGACCAGGGATGACCACCGTCGTGGCGCTCCACATTGGCATAACTTTTGTACCCATCGCCTCCACATCTTGGCGTGGCGGTAATTTAGCAATTAGCCCCTCGTTGCTACTGTATCATCCCAAAAGAACAAAATCCCCTCGTCCCTCCTATTCCCCCCTTATACGAGGATTCCGAGGGAGGGAGAGGCGAGTGGGTGACGCTATGGATTGTCGGCAGTGCAAGGTGATTTGGGCATCGATTCGAGCTGCGTAAGTAGTGGCGCCCGATAGGCATCACGCTACACAGATCCATCGCCGATATGTATCCACATTTCGCCCCTACCGCCGCCGCTAAATCGTCGTCTCCCACCGCCTTCATATGCTGCTCCTGCAATTGCAACCCTAGCCATTGGGTGAAATGGAAGGGGGCCGAGTGCAAAAGTGATGCCTACATACGTCAGTGGTCATCTCTAGTTAAACGAGGTTTGGACTGGCTTGGTTCACTAAACCAAGATAATTGATCTAGATGTATAATTTTCAAGTTTAAAGGATCGGCCGTGTATTCTACTCGTGATCAATCAGCTAGCAGTGCACAACATCACATGACAGATTAGCAGTAATAAATGTAATGGCGACAGAATTAGCAAGGCAAGCTGAATGGTCTCATAATTATAAATCAAGAAAATATGATATCCGGTGGTTCTTCGAATCTTTGAAGTATTACAAAACTGCGCAATTGAAAGATATAATTTCTTGTGTTGTCCGCGAGCTCACGAATGAATGGCTGATTATGAGGAGGAGGCGTAGCGATCACCTAGGCGCGGTCGCGGCGGGCGTAGGGGAGGCGGGCGGCGCCGTAGTGCTGCGGGGCGGAGGTGGAGGCGTCGGGCTGGCGCACGACGCCGGGGAGGTCGGCCATGCCGAGGGAGGCGAGCATGTCGAGGGTCTCCTTGTCGACGCGGATGTCGTCGACCTCGAGCGCGGACCTGTCCGGGACGAAGTCCATGCGGCGCTCGCGCTCCTCCTCCTGGAGCTTGAGGGAGATGCCGCGGACGGGGCCGCGCTGGATGCGGCGCATCAGGTGGGTGCTGAAGCCGGCCACCTTGTTGCGGAGGCGCTTCGACGGCAGGATCGACACCTCCTCCAGCACCTTCTTGTTCGTGTGGAAGTCCAGGGTCATCCGCGAGTAGTACTTCTCGATCACCTGCCGAGACGTCTTCTTCACCGTCTTCGTGCGCACGCGCCCCATGCCGAGCTCCTCTCCTTCTTCTTCTCCGGCGACGGCGGCAAGGTAGAGCGGGTGCTTGGAGTGGGGGCGGCGGCGGCGGGGAGTGAGGTTATATTCTCTCTTGTTTCTTTATGAGTGAGTCGTGGCGGCTAGGGTTTTACCCGCGGCGAAGATCGGGCGCATCTCGGCCGTTGCTTCAAGGGCGCTCGTGCGGATTGGTTACTGGGCTGCTTGGGCTTTACTAACTAACTGGGCCATATGTATTCAGGGCTAGCCCAACTATGAGGGCCTCTTCTGTGCTGTTGCTTCGGTTGTGATCGAATTCCGATCAAATTCACAATGGCAAAAACGACCAGGATCAAATTCACTAACCTTCACATGATGAGAATATACGATTCACACGTTCAGGTACGCACGAGTTTATTATATAACCTTCACATATATGAGTAAAACTGAAAGCATATATCAGTGTAGTTGGCGCAATACTGCATACAGTCCTGAAAATATTTCGTGGTAAAGTAAACTGGCACACAAACACCGGGATATGCCAAGCTCTCATCATGTCAGACAAACACCATGTGGGTATAAAACACTTGCGAACTGGAAGCATAATTTAACTGTCGTAAAACTCAATTCCACCGTTGGATTGGACCAAATCCTCGTACAAGACAAAACCGGACCACATGGAAACGAGCAAGGCAGGTCGGAGTCCATAGGAGAGCACGTCCCAGGCATGGTAGGGGGTAACATTGAACCAACAACCCTTCACAACAATAATAGACGACGGCGATGAACAAAACTAGGACGACTCTTTCTTCTCTTCCGCCTCCGCTTCCTTCTTCTCCTCAGGCTCCTTCTCCTCTGCAGCCTCCTCGAACGTCTCTCCAGGGACAAGCTCAGGGACATCGTCGTCGTCGTCCTGAGCATTACCTGCGCTGGCACCAGCCTCAGCACTGGGTACCTGCTTCTGGAACTGCTCAGCAAGCCTCCTGAGGTTGTCCAGGTTATCAGGTCCTGCATATAGGTAATTAAGGGTGATCAAACAAGGGTATGTATATACTATGTGAGTAGGACATACTTGAAGACTAATGCTTGGTTCAGATATTTCAGGATTAGTGCGAGGTGTGCAATATTGAACTCATATTCAGTAAAACCAAGAAAAGAGTCTCATACCCAACTGGTTGATGATTGTTGGAAGCAGATCTTGCAGCTCTGTCAAAATTAGAAAGCCAAAGATGAGAACACCATTATGCAGGATTGAAGAATAACAGAGGATCAATGATGCAGATGCAAATTAGCATTTAAAGGGTTTGTTCATCTCAAGATTTTTTGCAGGATGTAATTCAACACAAACAAGAGAAAAGATATTTCAACCTATTCATTCATGTTAACCACTAAACATGAGGCTACATAACAATCAGTACGCAAGATCTTAAGCAATGACTTACTCTTCGTCTGTGGTGTTCCACTCACTACCCATGTATTTGCACCAATAGATGCTTGCACTGCAGGAAGGCAAGAAAAGAAGACAATTTCAGAAGAAAACAGGGAGCGAGTTATCAATTCTATAGAAGTTTCAGCATGGGAGAATTTCACCTTTAGGATTCTGAAATTGGATAACCACATCATCCTTGAAGATATTGACCTCTTCGATACCAGGAATGTTGTTCACTCCTACTCTTTTCAAGGTGCTTTGAAGCCTCTTGTCATCAGTGGTGGTAGTCTTGTGAACTGCCTTCTTCTTCCTGCCATAAATGCACAACAAGTATTCATATGAATCCAAAGGCCACAGCACAATACATTGTTTAAAAGACTGGGTCCCAAAATACAAGCCCAGTATATCTTATCTAGATAGTTAGTTATCTACGAGCGCATATGAAGAGCGCAATAAAGATACATCTCAGGCACGTCCAGAGCTTCACATATACAGTAGCAAGTAAAATAGAGGAGGGAAAGAAACTATTGGGAAAGGATGCATCATAAATGCATGATGATCAGGAAGTTTAATATGTCTTTATACGGAAAACTATTTAGATCTAAACAAGCGATTCCCTCGTGATAATATAAAGTTCGGCAAAAAAAAGTCAGTGGCATAAATCAATCATTGCTACTGCAATACCAATGGCATTACTTGTGGACGATCAGAACAAACAAGAAAAATACCTGCGCATGCTGCCCTTGCCACCGGTGCGTACGGCACCCGCCATCTTCTTAAGCTTGTCGACATTCATCTGCATGAGAACACATGGTGATTTGCTTTAGTAAAGCCATAACGGAAAAAGGAAAGGTCAGATTACTCTTAGACACTCAAGTCAAACAGCATCAGAGGAGCAGCTCTACTACGATTTCGCAAATCTAGAGGACAACTTCTCCTAAACTAACACCCTCAATCCATCTAAACAACACGACCCAGTAATAGAGCAGTTGAATCAAACCTCGCAAACACCCCCGCTGCTTTTATACGGAGCAAATCTAGCCATGGATGGAGCTAAACCTAACCGCGCGTGCTAAAACCCCAATCGTGCAATCAGAAAAACAGAAAAAAAAAGAGTGGGAAAATCACACGCACTATCCCTGCCCACTATCTATTGAACCACTACATAATCAATTGAAGGGGATAAAAACCCTCAATCCACACAAAAGCTGCTGCAAGCAGGAACCAGTACTGATGCAGTGCGAGTAAAAAGCATAGCGCCTACTATCTATCACAGGTAAGTGCTGCAGGGGAGAAGGAGATGCCGGAGATGTCGCCGTCTCACCTTGGATAGGAGGAGGAGGGCGGCGGTGGCGGCGGCGGCGGCGAGGGGGAATGGAGAGGGGGAGGGAAAGGGGATTAGGAAGGAGGAGATAGGGCTCGCGAGGCCAACCACTGCGACTTGCTTTTCTTTACTCGGTGTTAGGGTTTTAACAACCGCGGGATCGATCCTGGCCGTCCGATTCTTGTGGGCGCACGGCCGCCACCGGATGCACGCGCCCGCGATACCGGGCTGGGGTTCTCGGGCTCACCTCTTTCACACCGGCTTGTGTAACTGAATGAATGCTTTGGAAGAATGATAAATTCAGAAGAACCCCTTTTGAATCAACAGTAGATTGGGCTTGATAGCTACTTCATCCGTTTTATAATGTAAGTCATTCTAGCATTGTCCACATTCATATTAGATATTAATGAATCTAGACGACAATGTTAAAAAGTTTTACATTATGAAATGGAGGAGGGAGCACTTTCATTCTAAAGACAAGAAAAAAAACATCGTTATGCAATCAATGAATGGCCAACATCAAGCAATGGTCGCATCATTGGAACATTGATTCAATTAGAATTTTCACAATCTACAACACATGCAGGTGAGCATCATTCAAGTATTGCTTCAATTAGAATTTTCACAACCTCAAGTGATGAACTAAATAAATGTTCTATTTAGCGAGGAGAGGAAGAAACATGACTGAACTTTAGCCATGCTCAACATAAGATTTCTCTGTAAAACTTAAAACAGGTACACAGATCAAAACACAACTCATCAATCATCATAGATTGTAACGGTTAACTTCGTGCACGTTTGTCATCGCTGCTGTTAGAACCGGCAGGTAATCGATCGCGTCATTTGTCACTCTGAAAATTGTCAACAGAAGAAGAACAGGGAGCAAAATGAGAACCATCATATTATGTAGTGACTTCTCACGGGGTGCATATGCAGTATATAGTTAAAAAACAAAAAAGGAGTTTACCGATGGATGAAAACCCTGCTTGATCTCTTCAAGAGCTTCCAAGTCTATTTTGTACTCATCCGTGTTAACGCCCATTGCCCTCATCCTGCAAAAGCACAGCATATCTGTCACTTTGTTCCAGAGTACCAAATAATCTGCTCAAATGCTGTTAACTGGTAGGGATCTCGTTTAATTACTTCGCCAAAATAGCATCTACATTCGTTTTCACTTTGTCAAACATGCTTGGAGCGCACGCCAACTGCAGCAAAAAAAATAAAGTTACAGACCAATATAGTCAAATCAAACCATGATGAATTGAATTTGCAGAGTGTCTTGCATCAATCGATCGTTTCTCCGAAATATATGTTTCTCTTGCGCATAACCCTTCGGAGATCCATGGTTCAGGAAAGCGTAATACAAACAGCAAACAAGCCAATAGAGCAAACTAAATTGCAAACTTTTTAGAAATCAGCAGACCAAATTGAGATGATGGGAAGATTCTAATGAAACAAGAGCTATGACAAGAGGTGCAGATAAAACAACTTCGAGACAAAAGGTGCAGATAAAAGACGGAGCTATGATATAAACATGTAGCACAAATTGCAATATATAGCACACCTGGCCTGTTCTCAATTTGTCATATATTTGATCCAAAAGCATAGAATTATCTCGAATTAGAGCCTTAGTACTCATGCAATCTTGACCTCCTGCAATATAAAAGAAAGGTAAGAGGGGGCATAATTTAAGCACACAAGTTTGCTCAAAGGCCAAAAGGATCAGAAGCAAGTTAACTAGTCAAAACATTATGTTTACAACAAAATTTCATTGAAGCCCGTCGGTCTGTACTAAAAACTACAAATAAAGAATCAAACACCAACAATTGTATCTTTTGAAATTGACGGCGCAACAGCAAAACTGAAGTACTCCAGAAAAAAATGATAACGTTTGAACCAACAGCAATGTAAAATGAGTTATCATAGCACGAAGCCCTGAATAAACCGAAAATACCAAAGATGATGGGAGTGCCAAACCTACTTTCGGAAAGGGCATGTTTGTTCCTTTTCTTGTTAGGATTCTCAATTCCTTTTCCCTGTCCAATGAAATATTACATCAGAATCAATAACCACACAAGACCTTCCATGAAGTAGTTGATAGACATAGGACATAGCAACAATATTGAACAGCAGTGGGAGGGATTATTTATCCAGTGGTGCTTATTCCGCTAACGAAAGATAAACTATTAAGGTCGCACTCATTTTGAGTGATATAACATCAATGCATTGTTTAAATATTCCAAAGAACTTCAGAACATGTGCCTTCTTTCCTATAGCATCTCCTGATGGAAAGGACTGAACAGAGCCAGTGTTTGAACAAGCTCCTGAAGCAGTCAGTGCAGGGTGGCACGGGGGTTTCAGGATTTCAGGCCAAGGAAAGTGGTGACATATGCAATAAAAGACTTGTCTCTGTATTGTCACAAGTTACAACAAAACTTTATCTCTCTCCTTTAAATCACTAGCAAACTCTGGCGCGCCAACCAAAATAAGAGTTGTTCAGGTTCAGCTAATACCCGTCTAATAAAACTATAAAAGGAGCAAAACTGCGTTCACTTGTTCAACCTATGTTGGACCTTTTAATATCCTATTTCTTATGACAAGAATATTGGGACAGGTGTGCTCTATGGCATGAACACGATTGCAAGAATGTATCTTCAAAATTGAGAAGAACATGTATGCATTCATTTGTTGCATTTACCTTTCTAGTCTTTCCTACTGTAGATTCTTTTGATCTCACTCCTGCTTGGGCTTGGGCCTTTTCAGTGTTTCCTCCTGCAGATTCTCTTGAAATCACTCCTGCTTGGGCAGCAGATTTGTCCTTGCTCTACAAGGCCAAAAGCTTGATCAATTGAGGTTTATACAGTTACAGTTATTCCCCCTAGTTTAGTTATATATGCTAGTCCATCTGACCATAAGAAAACTAGAAAGTTTTCAAGTGTCTGGGTGCTCGAAAATGCATTAGAAAATGTATGTAACACGTTATCTAAGAGTGGATTTTGATATCTCGAGGGATGTCAAATAACGAAAGAACGAAAGAAGTGTCAAATAATCCTAACCTGGAACCATCGGATTCGCAGTGCAACATCCATTGCAGTCTTCTTGGGAAGACCATATGCAATTTCCATGCACATGCTGACACTGTCTTGGTTGGCCAACCTGCAAAATCAGAGAAGCAATGGAAGATTCAACCAGTCAGATATAACTCTAGGAGTTTATCAATTGGCTGCAGAAAGAAAAAGATTGATCGATCGATCCGTTGCGCATGCATACCGAGAAAGGCCGTCGAGCAGCAGTTTGTCCTCGTCCGATGACCACACCATGGACGCCTCGCCGCCGCACTCGTCCGCGACGCGGGAAAGCTCGGCCATCTCCATCGCGTCCGCCGCTGCTCTGGCCGGCGGCGTGTCAGAGCTAGGGATCTCTTGGACTAGTTGGTGGGTGGCCGCCGCCGAGTTGTGGATGGTGGCTTGATGATTCATCCCCAGCAGCGAGTCTGCGTCGAATTGGCTCAGCAGGCTGCAGGGTGTTTGATTCGGATTCGCGTCGAGGTGGGCGGCGCCCAGTATCCATTGATCATCGTTACCCTCGCCTAACTCAAGGGCATACGCAAACAACTCCTCCGTCTCCTCCGGCCTGGGCACCTCGTCGAACGGCTCGAGGAGATCGAACACATCGTCGAACGGGTGCAAGGGAGCATTGGACGGCGCCAAGTGAGCGGCCTCCTCCATGCCGCTGCTCATCGCCGGTGGAAGGCCCGATCCCTCGCCGGTGCCGTTGTGGTACGGTGGCTGGGCCGAGAAGCCGCCGCCGATGAACTGCGGCGCCGCCTTCACGCTTCCGCCCGGGGTTGGTGGTGGTGGCTGAGCGAACAAGTCGCCGATGAACTGCGGGAATATTAATGGCGCGGCCGCCTCCTCCGGCTCCGCGTCGTCGTCGCCGCCCAGCGTGGTTGGGTGAAGCAAGCCGAGCTCGCCAATGTACGGCGCCGGGAATGCCGTCCCCTCCGGGTCGCAAAGGTTTAGATCATCTTGGTAAAAGAACGGCTCATCTTTGGGAAGAATTAGAAAATCTTCGTCCATGGCGGAGGGCGGAGGCTGCAGGGAAGAAGAAGAGAAGAGAAAACAAAAATCAAGGAAGGGATCGAGTTTGAGTTTTGCACGTACGGCGGCAACCAACAAACCGAGGCAATTACGAGAGAGAAATCCTACTACTTATCAGCTAGGGTTCAAGCTTCTTCGGATGCGCAGTTTGCGGGGTTAACGGAACCCAACCGCGCCACCATGAGGGTCGCGCGTTTCATGACAGGTGCGGTATCTCCGCCGCCTTGTTCCCCTTCTTGCTGGCTTGGCTTCTTCCATGGCTGACAGGTGGGGCCAAACTTGCTGCGTTGGCGTGCCACGTCACCGCTCAAGCTGACTTCCTGACCAACTCATCATATTAAGGTTGTTGAAGTAAAGATTTGGCAGGAACCTGTACTCGGCAACAAAACACATATGAGGAGTAACTTCAAACCACAAGTGTGATGGTAAGATCAAAATCAAACGGACTCGACTGTTTCCTCTTTTTAGTTAAAGAGCCAAATTTGTTTGTTTCAGGACCAGTACACGCGAGTCAAACCCTAGTACATGCGAGTCAAAATGACTATCGATTTCAGTAGGAATACATGCATAAAACAACTATTCCCGGTAAGCAATGAACTTCGCAATATCATCAAGTCCAGCTTCTCTGTAACATCCAGCAATTCGATCAACAACATCGTCCCAATTACTATCTACCGATGCCAAATCCATTAGAAATGCTGCCTCGTCAAGAACCACCTGCATATATATATTGACTTCGTATGAGTAACACAATGTGGCAAAGCATCACAGATGTTGGAGTAAACAGTAAATCAGGACAAGAGGTAGCACCTGTTCTGGAGCTTTTCCTTTCTTCAGATCCTCACGCTTGCCCTCCTCACTTACCTTCTCTCGTATAAACTCAATCTGCTCATCCTCCCACCCAGCTAATTCAGCCGCCTCCTGTCATATGAAAACGGCAGATATATATTGATCTGTTTTTCTGGGGGGATGGCAAAAATAATAATATAGGGAATGCTGCTTGTCACTTGTTAGTGATGAAAATAGTTTGCAATAGCAGAAATCATACTTCGTAACTGCAGCCCAGCGTCCACCATGGTGACTTCAGAGCCACTCGAGCTGAATCTTTGGCTTCAGTTGTACGCCCAACTCTTGAAACAACATTGCAACAAGAAAGATTCAGAGTACAGTTTTTTTGTGCACATTATACTAGGTACTAAATCCAGACCCTTGTACAAAGTGCTACCCAGTTGATGAAACAGATGGCACCACAATTGCCATTAATGTAGCGCACTTTCTTTTTGTACTCTGTTTATAGGTATATAATGTTAGAAAACTTTCTGGACTTCTGAATTTGACACCATATAATAGAAAAAGAATGCTCAATGGAGAACTCTTGTCAAAACAATATGTGATCTAGTGTGAATCGACATTTTACACAAAGGCTTGTATTCTAGTCAGTCTAAGCAAACATAACTAAAGGCATGCAAGACCAGGTTTACAACAGGTGCTCGCAGTGGAACGGCCATACAACATAGAATTGCCTGAGAACAAATTCCTCATATTTTGCGACTGACAAGCAGTATAATATAGTGATAGCCTATTGACAGAAAATACAATCATTCAGCTAAAAGGTGCTATTGCTAGATGAGAAAAACACAGAATTATACCGCTCTATGTACACCATTAGTCCAATACCTTTTTAATATCTCTGCGTTGAACACAAAGGGCCTTCCAAATCCAGGAAATTGATCTCTAGTGTAGAATTCTCCAGTAATTAGAGCTGACACCTGATGGGCACAAGCAATTCACATTTATATTGTGCCATATAGACATGGCAAATGTATCTAAGGAGGAAATGGAAGAAATTTACATAATCTCCTTTTTCGAAATGGCGTGATGTTTTTCTCTCTATAACATCCGGAAAGAGGCCAACCTACAGTAGCATATCAGTAAAATAGTTGTCTTCTATCTTCTTAGCCAGAAATTAACAAATGAGGTGTTATAATTAACCCTCAACCTTCTTCAACAAATAGGCATCAAGATCTGCCATCTGTGACTCTTTGAAATCACCTTTTGTGTAAAGTTTTTTACCAGAGTCCCCCACAGCAGACCATAAATCATCAGCGTAACCATTGATATCAGCCTCAACAAGCACTCTGTGAATATATTGGTTCACCTGATGAATACGATTAAAATGTAAACAGTGATCTGTTGCAAGTTTACCTACAGTTAAATACTTAAATGAAGCAATGTAACTTACATTCTTAGCCAAAAGCCATAGGCCATGATTACGAACTTCCACCACGGGCATTTCCATCCTAAAGGTATACATACCTAAAATTTAGACACCAGCTCCAGATGTGCAACATATACAACGCATAGCAAATGGAGGGCAACTTACCCGCTAGGAGCAGTTGGCCATCTCAGTAGTGATGTTAAATTACCTACATTTGGACTAATATGTCAGGTAGTATCAGAGGCTTCTCAACTTAAATAATAATAGAAAAAAAGCCTATGATCTTTGATGAAGTGATCATCCAATTTGGAACACATTCAAACCTGCTGGACTTTCTGCTAAGGGAACAACAAGTGGAATCAGGCCTCTTTTCGCCCCTGGAGAAACTAGCTTTTCACCTGGCAAATACAATTTTAACAAAGTAGATAGATACTAAATGTGCTCATTTTGTCAATTTGATATAGAAAGAAATGTTAGTTAAGATATGATGGAATCAATCAGATGGAGACTATTGCTGCCCAAACCCAAAGAGCAAGAGGTGCCCAACGATAGATGGCTTCAAATTACTACTCTACATGGCATTTTACCACTCCCACAAAATAGCACAGTAAGTATGCATGAACAGAATCAAATCGGGCGCACCGAAAATGAAGTCGTACCTCGTGCCTGGAGCACATTCAGCAACGAGTTAAGATGCTCCGGTGGATCGGTTGCGGCGACCTCCTTAATAAACGACGCGTGATCTGCATTTCAGCGGGCGAACCTATCAGAACCTCGGCTACTACTACTACCAAGCGGCAAAGTTCACGGCCTCACTCACCATAAGTGGCGGCGGCGACCGACGGGGAGGCGGCCGAAGAGGAGGAGGAGGCGCAGCGGGCGGCGACCCCGACCGCGCGCGGCGCCAGCAGCACGGACGCGAAGGCGGCCCTGCTCACCGCGGGCCTCATCTCCTACCGCTTGCGGCGCGGCTCGATCCGGCGGCGATGTACCGACGACGACGCGGCGGCGGCCTCAGCTGAGGTGTTGTGGATGGCGTCGCGGCGATCCGGTGGATGACGGCTTCCGCCTCCTCCTTGGGCTGGGCTGGGCCGGCCGGGCCGCGACGCGAGGCCCATATCCGGACAGAGACACGGGCAAACTAGTACCAAATCGGCTGGGATTTTCCATCGAATCAACCACGGCCTCAAAAATAAACAATTAAATTAGGAAAAAATAAAAAAGAAAGAAAGGAAGGAGAAGAGAGAGAGTCCGCGGCTCGCGCGCGACATTCTCTCCCAACCACACTCTCCCGCAACGGCCAAATCGACGCTAGCTATGCTAACCAGCTCCTCCTCCAACTCCAATTCGCTCACCCTCTCCTATTCTCTCTCTTCGCCACGCTCTCATCCCAGGAA
The DNA here is from genome assembly GCF_000147395.1 of Oryza glaberrima. NCBI lineage: Eukaryota > Viridiplantae > Streptophyta > Magnoliopsida > Poales > Poaceae > Oryza > Oryza glaberrima. Next base: position 488,188 of record NC_068328.1, read on the forward strand.
GGAACTCGACGGGGAGGATTCAGGCCAGGTACCTTTGCTGCTTCTTTCTCAATTATTTCTCCTGTTCCTCTTCTGCATTCGTCTCTTGAGAGTTCACAACTGGCACCGAATTTCCCCCCTCCTTTGTTTTTTTTCTAATCATGCGGTTTTGCGGTCATAAGCATGACGAAATCTTGAACAATAGGATCAGTTCTTGCGCTCTTTGTCACTACAACTGCAAGCCATGAGGTTTGTGCAGGTTCCAATTAATCGTGCTACTGCAACATTGCAACCTGTTCCATCTTTTGGTTTATTATTATATATGTTCCGTAATTAGAGCATGGATATACAAGTTTCAATATGTATGTTCATCTGTCCATTCAGCTTTGGTGCAGCTAAGCTAGCAATTAACAAACAGTTGGACCATATCTGCAAGCACGAACAACTTAATTTGCTTAATAGTTTGTGTGTAACAATATGTTGCCGTCAGATATATCTTCAGTTTTGTGCTACACCTATGCTGTGGGATGGACGAAGCTCCGGCACCTCTGGGTTCATCCGCCTCTCACCAAGAATCAGAGGGAGATCAATGCCAACTGCAAGCTGATCGGAGCCATGCATCAGCCTCCAATGACAGCAGCAGCAAAGCGTCGGATCAGATGGCCAACCGCTCCGTTCAGACGCGCATCGACACCACGGCGCCCATCGATTCCGTCAAGGGCGCCGCCAACAAGTTCGGAGGAAGTCTTGATTTGAGAGAAGTAACTTAATTACATCGATCTCCATTGCCATTGATCGATGTGGGATTAGCATTTTGATTTTTTTTTTCTTGTGATTTGCTGTGTCTCAGAGGCGCAAGCAAGCGCAGGATGAGCTTGACAAGGTGCAGGAAGAGGTGAGCGAGTGCCTGAAGAGATCACAAGAAGCGGAAGCCGGGAGGGCACAGGCGGTGAAGGAGCTAGGCGGCGCCAATGGCGTGATCGATGAGCTGACGCTAGGCTTGGAGAAGGCGCAGGCCGAGGAGGCGCGAGCGCGCCAGGACGCGGAGATCGCCGAGCTGCGCCTCCGGGAGACGCAGCAGGGCGTCAGCGAGAGCACCGCGGCGAAGGCGGAGCTCGCCGTCGCCAGGGACCGCCACGCCAACGCGGTCGCTGACTTGCAGTCGGTGACGGCGGAGCTGGAGATCCTGCGGATGGAGCAGCCGGTCGCTGCCGCCAAGGCGGACGCCGCCGCGGCGAGAGCGCGGAGGATGGTCTCCTCGTCGCAGGAGGCCGTCAAGGTCGTCGAGGAGCTCACCGCCGAGCTCGTCGAGCTGAAGAAGGAGCTGGATGCTGCGCACCACGCGCATGACGAAGCGGAGGAGAAGAGGATAAGATTGGCTCAGGCGTTGGAGCAGGACAAGGATCAATGGCAGCTGGTGCTGGAGGTCTCCGAGCAGGAGGTGAAGAAGCTGAGGAACTCGCTAATCGCGGCGGCTGATCTCGAGTACAAGGTGGAGGCGGCTTCCGAACAGCTGGCGGCCCTAAGAGCCGAGCTGTTCGCCCACGCCGTCGAAGGAACAATCGGCGAAGAGGCAGCGGCGGCGACGGCGAGCTCCCGGGCGAAGCTGGACAAGACCAAGAAGGAGCTCGAGGACGTGAAGGCGACCGTGGATAAGGCCAAGGACGAGGCCAAGTGCCTGCGCGTCGCCGCCGCGTCGCTGAGCGCTGACCTGGAGAAGCAGAAGGCGGAGCTCGCCGCTCTGCGGCGGAGAGATGGAGTCTCGGCGACGTCCATCCCGTCCCTCGAGGAGGAGCTGAGCCGGTTAACCGCGGCGCTCACGGCGGCGCAGGAGGCGAGAGCAAAGGAGCGCAGCGTGGAGACCAAGTTGGGTGCACTGCTCGAGGAGGCGCGGCGAGAGGCGGCGCAGGCCAAGGCGAATGCCCAGTCGGCGCAGGAGGAGGTCAGCAAGGCCAGGCAGGAGGCCATCCTTGCCAAGGCCACCGTCGACGCCATGGAGGCGCGCCTGGAAGCGGCGAAGCGGGAGACACTCGCCGCAACGACGTCGGCGGAGATGGCCGCTGCCTCGGCGGCCGTGCTGCAGCAGGAAGATGAAAGCGCAAGGAGGCGGCGGGAAACGGGCGTGGGAGAAGGCAGCGTGACATTGACGATGGAAGAGTACGACGAGCTGAGCCGGCGAGCGCGGGAGACGGAGGAGATCGCCGGGAAGCGGGTGACGGAGGCGGTGAAGCTGATCAAGGAAGCCAAGGACGCGGAGGTGCGGAGCCTGGAGAAGATGGCGCAGCTGGCGAAGCAGGTCGAGCAGAGGAGGCAGGCGCTCGAGGCGGCGACCATGGAGGTCGAGGAAGCGGAGTTCAGTAAGCTGGCGGCGGAGCGGGAGCTCAGGCAATGGCGCGCCGAGCACGAGCACCAGCGGCGGTTGACCGGCGAGGGCATGGCGTCGCCGCGCACGGGGCTCGCGGAGATCTCCGTGTTCGACGGCGGCGAGGGGCGCGGGAACCCGCACATATTGAGCCCGAGAGGAGGGTATATGCCGAGGACTGAGATGGCGGCGGCGGAGGTGGAGGCGGGCGCGAAGCAGAGGCCTACCTTCTTCCCGCGCATGGTGATGTTTCTGGCGCGCAAGAGAGCTCAGAACTGGAAGTGAGATCTTCCTCTCTTCCGCATTTTGAATTTGTGTTTGTACAACTACATGGTATATACGTGCCCAGATCAGATGATGAAACTTAACTTGTGTAACATCTATCGATCAAAGAGATATAGCTCATGAAATTTTTTGCTCGGAATTTTTCTGGTTGTTGCCTACAAACAAATGATATTCAGGTAAAATAGTGAGATTGACAACAAGTTCTGGTTTAGGCCTTATTCACTTTGCTACTATTTTCAACCTTACCTTTTTTAGCAAAGTTACAAAAAAAGTGGCTACATTTAGTTTGTTGCCAAATTTTAGTAAGTACATATGAAATCTTGCCAAAATTTAGTAACCTTGTCAAAGAGATACTTTTTGCTTGGAATTTTTCTGATTGTTGCCTACAAACAAAGGTTGTTCAGGTAAATAGTGAGATTGACAACAAGTTCTGGCTTAACTTTTTTTTTCCTACATAAAAGTTCAGGCTTTTGGATATAGTGAGATTGACAACAAGTTCTGGCTTCACTTGTTTTTCCTATATAAAAGTTCAGGCTTTAGGCAAATAGCGAAATTAACAAGAAGTTCAGGCTTAAGCTTTCTTCTACATCTAACTGTATCTAGAAGAACACACTTTTCTCCCCATTTATGTAATTGTACTTCAGCTTGCAGCCAAATGTGGGTGAAAACTCCAACTCTCCATCATCTTCAGACTCATCCTCCACATCTTCAGACTCATCCTTCACACAGTCCGGGTGGCACCAATATGGCATAGGCACTGGCCACCTACAGGTTCAGTTCAACAAAAATAATTTATGTGTCCAAAACATGTCCATTAACTACCTGTTTAATATATATCATTAAATAACTACCTGTTTAATCCGACCTTATCATCATTAGGCATTTTCCAAAAAAGCACAGTAGAGGGATCACAGACCCTATTGTCAAACATATATGTACTCTGTCACAGCATGTCTTTTAGAATATTCTAAAAAAGAACCGACATAATAAACACTTACCTTTTTAATATTCTAAAAAAGAACAGACATAATAAACACTTACCTTTTTTCCTCAAAGGATGCTAAAATATCAACAATCACCTCCCACGACAGGAAAGGGGTTCCTATTCTCGTATCATAGAAGTTCATACCAATACAATCCCCATCAAGAGTAACAGCAGGGCCTCCAATCCCAGCCTAACAAGATGACATAGTTATCATTTCTATTCCAAATAGGTATATTTAGCAAACTTATTCTAACGCAGCTATGCACCACCACCGTGAGAAAAATAGACAGAAGAAAAAAAATTACCTTTGTGATTTTACATGACGAACGTTCGAGGAAGTCGCAATCGAGTGTGCCTGTCCAGGGGGTTACCGTTCCACTTGCAGTCATCAATGCACCTGACTTGAAGCAACGCCCTACAGCCACTACCTTACTACTCTTGCCCCACCAATCAAGCTGACCATGTGCTGGGCGAAGAGCACGGTAATCCACACTGACTAGAGCAACATTGTAATGAAGATTACAATGCTGTAACATCCCTTCTACGCGTTGTTTGTTTGGAAGCAACACTTCAATCTGCAAATGATACAATGATGAGACTAACAGCATCACCTTAAAAGAACAACAATCACAGAACAATCAGGAGCATCAAACAATCACAGAACAATCAGAAGCACCGAACAATCACAGAACAATCAGGAGCACCAACCCTCAAGTTGTCAACAATCTTGTTCTCATCGCCAGAACTTCTAACCAAGCTTGCTGATGTCAAAATAACTGTAGAACCATTCCATTCAACAAAAAAGCCTGTGCATGCAAAAAACCTTCTCTCTCCTGCATACCAAATCTTGGTAATCAGCTAGCTGTGGTCAAAACAGAGATAAAGTAACTAGCACAATATTAGCAAACTCACCACTGAATGAAGCTAGTGCGACAACGCTGCGGTCTATGTTAGAACAAGATTTTTTACTGAGTTTACTCCATACACCTTCACCACGTAGATCGCCGAAAGTCTCTTCGAAAGTATTAACCAAAATCATCCCATCTGGTGATAGATACATTATAGCGTAGTTGTTAGTGGTGCAGCAAGCTGTAAAAGATTAGCAAATTTAGAAGCCAATGACTCACCAGCAAACATGTGTGTTGGAAACTTTGGATAGCCCATAGAGTCTATATGAATCTGCTCCGGGTCGAGAATATCATTGTTTACTGTTGCAATATGGTTAAGTGATAAGTACTCACATAAATATGTTACTCCCTCCGTCCCAAAATATAGCAACATGGGACCGCATGGGATACATCCTAGTATTAAGAATCTGGACAAAGCTGGGATGCGTCCCATCCAGTCCTAAGTTGCTATATTTTAGGACGGAGGTAGTAATTAATAAGCACTAATAATATAAGTGAAAGGGCCAAACTAGTTGATAGTTATTAAGTACAGATATAAAAGCTAAACTTGCACAGCTTGTGAAGACTAAATAGATATCATTACAATCTGCAACAATTTGTATGTTACCACAATCTTAAGCAGTCTCAAGGCCACATGGCTGTGTGCTCACCTTCTGGATGGCTGTTAGATTTCTCAGCTGTGGAACTTGTTCCAAACCTGCAGAAGAACATTGGAATGACTACTAACCCAAAAGTAAAATGGATCAAACCAGTGCATTAATATGCAAAATGGTGCCAAAACCTACATGGGTAGAATCGTAGGCAAGGAACGAGATAGATAGAAATGAAGGCCTGAAGTTGTATGATCCTTCTAGTGTGCACATTTCAATAAGACAAACAGTTTTAAACATTGGCATAAGAAACATGACTAATCAACACGTCAACTGTGGTACATGCCCATGGATGGTAAATATTTTGGTAGAGGTGGCAAAGAAACAAGTTAATATTGAAAGTAGGAATTGAAAATTTGCCAAGCACAGATGCCAAAAAAGCTAAGAAACATCAGCTAAAAATCCACATTATTTCATACATATGTTGTCTGGCATACAAAAAGGCTTGCTTTATATGCTCATGTAGGGGAAGGGGAGGTGAGATAGAATAGAGTAGGTGAACTAATGAAGAGCATATATCAATAAGACACACCTATAAACCTTCAAACTGTTTGACTCTGGAAGTCCCGTCTTGTTTTGCAGGGATGCCCAATGCTTCTGAATAGTGCCCCATGGCAGGAAAAAGGCTCTTCCCATAGCCAAGAAAAGGTTCATGCCAACAAAGTTCCCATCAAAAGAAAAAAGTGGTGCACCTTCCCAAGCCTAACACAATAAAGGTGCTATAAATCAGAGAGTTACCATTTTATCAAAACAAACGGATATAAATCAAGAGTTACATAAAAAAGAATCATTTTCGGTGCCTCTGTGCATATAATAACAGAAACAGAATAAAATGCATGAATCATCATGAGGGTGTACCTCTTTGATTTTACAGTCAAGATCTTCACTATCTTCAGATACACTTAAATCATCAATTAACTGCACCCTCCTGGCCATCAGTTTGCCAGTGATTTCACGCCCTATAGCTATTACCTTACAATGGGCCAGAATTTCCACCGCATGTTGGACAAGTCCAACATGAACATCAAAGTCAGTCCAGATTTCGACGATGGCCAGATTGTGATCCAAATCAAAATCAGTCAAATAACCCTGGCATACTTCATTGCCTTCATGGCACACTTCGAGCTACAAAATGTTAAATGATAAGGCAGGAAATGAGCTCTTAAGTCACAATTATCTTAAGTAAACAAATTAGTGAAGAATGATTGTCAGTGCCAACCTCTAAGTCACCATGGTTTTTGTTTGTATCATTGAGAGCTCTAACCAAACTTGCAGAAGTGAGGAACTTTGTAAGACGCCCCTGGCGGTCTACAGCTACACCTGTGCATGCAAATAAGACTGTGTCTCCTACAGAAGATCACAATTGAACTCATTTATAGCCGGTGATGTTTCAATATATATTTGTTCTGAAATTGAGAAGAGTACAGCAGCATATATAATCACCATTGCGCAAACTAAGCGACGCGACACTTTTAGACAAATTAGATTTAACCACATCATTGAGCTCAGTCCAGACATCCTCATTAGGGTCCCCATGCAAGCAACCTAGTTAAAGAAAATTGTTCAAGGCAACTGTGAATGCACAACTAAAGCTGTGAAAATGTGAAAAGAAATGAGGAATAGAGTACGAACTAGCAGACCTGAGGCCAATGAGTCAGTTCTTCCACCATTGCAAGTTTTTCTGTTCTTATGCAAGCTTCTAGCGAGATCATCACCACCCCTCTTAGTTTTCGGCATATTTTCCAAGACTGAAGCAGATTTTCAAGGTGAAAAACAAAAAAGCTTGTGGGATCATAATAAGCAGTAAAGCGATAATATTTGCTTAACTAAAATGAAAGGGGGAGCCTATACATTGTTACACTAGATCTATGATGAAGTATGTAGCCTATTACTAAAATGAAAGGGGGAGCCTATACATCTGTCTACAGTTTTTTTTAACCTGAATCTGTTGAATTTTGTACATGTACGGTGCAGAGAAACGATGCTGCGGAGGGTCACATCTATCAATGGTCATCATAGGATGGATCTAAGTTCATCAGTAAGCTAATCACACATTTCCTAATCAAAATAGAACAATGAGTCCTCAAACCGAACCAGGCTGCATCCATTTATATTCTTGCCCATATGTCACCGGTTAGTTGTAGTGTTGTTGTGTGCCCGAGAGAAGCTGCTAGGTGGTTGCGTACTTGCGTGTGTGGCAGTGTGGGTAGGAGATGCATCACAGCCGTTAAATTAAATCATGTCCAAATGATTTCAGAAAAAAAAAATGTCGCAAGATATTTAGCAAAATCGAAAATGAAAAGGTGTCCACTTTCTTCCAAAAATACAGATGATAGTATCGAGGAGAAAAGGGCGTTACCGCAAATACAATTGAAAAAGCATTATATTTTTTAGGCAGATTGTATTATACTGGTAGAAGGTAGTCAGGCCTAGGCTTTACCTTCCATTGGACGAGCAGCCGCTAGCCGTCGGTGAAGTTGCCAGCAGCTATTCACCGTTCTCTTCAAGCCTTTAATCCAATCTTCCAAATCGTTCAAAAATTATGAATCCAACAAAATCAAGAAAAAAAATAAATCAATCCAATCACCTCGCCGTCCCCTAACGATCTAAACGGAGGGGTAGTGCTGGCGCGGCGGTCGTCGATGGCAAGGCGGCGTGGGGATCGGTGGATGCGGGAAGATGAAGACGACGGAGGTGGCGCGAGGAAACCCTACTCGCTCGAGGGAGATGCGGCCGAGGGTACTTTTTTTTCTAAGGCTCCGTTTGGCTAATGGGAAATGCTCATTGGGAAATGGAAATGATATACTGGTAGTGTGAGGTGGGAGATTATTTGAAGGAAAGTTATATCCCTTGTTTGGTTTGATGGATGGGAAATGGAAGTTTCTAGAAAAATGACCAAAATACCCCTCCCTATAATAAGTGGTACTACTATATAACATTCAAAATGCAGTCAACGATCACATAATACATACATGCAACACATGATGGCATTGATATCTTACAGAGCCCACCATTACTTACATACAAAATAAAATTACACCAAAATATCAAGCATGGCCAAATTTCATAAGCACGAACAACATTCGCAACCATTAATTTCCCGTGGTTCTGTGTATCAGCAAAAGGGTGATGGACTAGGAGTAAAATTCACATACTATATTGTGCTATTAACCACCTGATGAACAAACTCTCCTTTCAACTTATCTGGAGTGCCAAAGAAGAGCTTCAACGTGGATTCATTTATCCCAATAATACGTGCTGCCTTCACTATTTCAACATGAGTGAAACCAGGAAGGGCACACAGGACATCAAACAATTGTGACCTCATTGTTTCAACCTCCTTTTCACGGTCAAGTGCTTCCTTTTCAGCATCTGCAAGGCTTTGAAATGATTTTGAGACAGTTGCGAACGCTGACTCAACATGATCTTCTTCTACAAACATCCTCTTACGACCACCTCCTGGTTTAGTTCCACTTGAATGGTTGCCACTATGAGATAGTCCCTGAGATTCATCGCTGCTATGGTTGTAACCACTGGTTGTATCTTCACAAATTTCAATGTAGTCTCCAGGACCTTTAGCACCTTCTCCATTAGCTAAGTCACTAGCATAAATCTCACTGAGTTTATCAAAATTTGGGAAGGGCTTCATATAAAGAGCAGCACAACCTCGACTCTGTGGAAAAAAAATGTTTTGTCCTTACTGCATTAGTCTAACATGATATGAAACAAAATATACATTTGCATGTACAAAACGAAAATCAAAGAGAGAATGCAAACTATGTACTAACAAGTAATTATTGATTATAATCTGACTTAAAATGACAAAATAACTAACATAATTAGCATTGACAGCAGGATAAAATAACTAACATAGTTACTATTCGTAAGAAATCATGGCATTAGATATCATTATAAAAGTCAATAGGCAACAACAGACATATAACAAGAGGTTTGGATAGATTATTCACCTTTGCCCAGCCCAGGAACTGATCTCTGTCACCAACAACCATTTTGTTCTCATCATCCCAGCCAAATCCACTCCCAAATTGTTGAATCTCTATAATGGCAGAAAGCATCTTCTTAAGTGCCTTAATTTTAGACTGTATGTGGGGATCAGCTTTGATCTTGGAATTAGGTAGCCTCTTAGCAAGCTCCTTCTCAATGTGTAAAAGGTACCCAGACTTGTGACCTGTATCCACCTTCCAACCAGTCTCATTCATTTCAAGGAGAATATCAACTAGTACATTCTCCTCTTCAGCTGTCCAGATCCTCTTATCTCTCTTAACCTGAGGACTCATAGATCTCTTCTTGTTTCCCTTTTTATTCCTTCCAATCTTGGTATTCTACGCATTAAAAGATTATAATACAAAAAACATGAAAAAATTGTAGAGCCGCGAAATAAATATTATAATACATTACCCAAATTACATGTCCATGGTTCCATGCAAATGAAAGGGAAAATACAGCATGGGCACTAACACACTTTAAAAGGACATATGGCAATAATTACCATGCTAGCTAATACAGTTAGGACAAACAGCACAACAAAAGACATAGCATTACAAATTTCAGAGTTACTTTTTCTGTTTTTGTTTCTTTGCATTCTAAATTTGAGATGCAAGGTCATCCCTAAACCGCGACCACTCAGCCGATGATTCAGTGCAATCAATTACATCATGGTCGTTGCCTTCGATGATCGTACTAGCATCCAGTTTAGCCTCAAATGGATCTGAGTCCATCTGTTGTCTTATGAGATTGTGAAGATAGCAGCAAGCAAGAATTATACCAACTTGAGTATCTATAGGGTAGTATGATCCATTCCTAATGATGCCCCAACGTTTCTTTAGCAATCCAAATGCCCTTTCAATGGTATTTCTTGCTGATGAGTGCTTCATGTTGAACATTTCCTCCTATTTTTTTGGTGGGTTCTTCCATTTTCTTAGATGATAACGTTGTCCTCTATATGGTGCAAGAAATCCCTCACAATTCTTGTACCCAGCATCCACAAGGTAATAATAACCTACGTTTGACAGGTTATATTTTGGAATTACAAAAATAATGCATACTTGATCAAAATGTACAACCTACAGTTTTCCAAATTCCTTACCATGGGGTACCCTAAGGCCATTTGGTCTCGATAATGCGCCACGAAGTACCCGCCCATCAGCAGCTGATCCCTCCCAACCAGCTAAGACATAGATAAATTGCATGTCTGGTGTGCAAACACCAAGAACATTTGTGGCAATGAAATTCTTCCTTGAACGGTACCGTGGTTTATGAACGGTTGGCACTGTTACTTTTATATAGGTACCATCTAGTGCACCTAAGCAGCCCTACATATGAAAGGTACTGTAAGTCCATTTACGAAAAAGACAATTTATGTAAAGATTTTGGTTATTTTGGTTATTCATTAAGTTACCTTAAACCATTTCCACCTTTTAATCGTACAATTTTCTTCGATTGGTGCAGGAGTTCTAAGCAAAATTGTTGAAAGCTTTAGAACTGCACGTAGAACCTTATTAAAATGGCGACTTATAGTCTCCAGGGACCGCTGATAATCAAACCTCATGGATCGACTTTTCTCATCATATGCTAATATGTGTAGAAATATAGCAACCATCTCTTCAACAGTAACATTCCTAGTATCCCTTAATCCTCCAATATCCTTGACCAATGAACATAGAATCCAAAAACAGCGCCTATCCATCCGAAGTTGTTGCATACAAAGGATATCACTTTCATATATTAACTGATTCAAGCTTCTAGTTCGACTAGCTGGGTCATACCTACAAGGTTCTCTGATAATCCTAGAATAACGCTTTTTTATTTGTACCATCCAGTACAGCAAAACAATCTGGAGTGCCATTATAATTTTCAGCCTACGTTGTCTCCTTTGACGGCGGAATACTTCGATATCTCTATTAGGTGGAGGGCGAGCCATGTCTGTCATGTAGGAATATATAAATTTTCAAAAGTGTTGATATTGGATGTATTCTAAGACAACAATATTGAAAACCAAAAGACAAATAACATATAAAATGCACACAGTACATGAGCAAGCAAGCACTCGACAATAAAATAAAAGCAGCAACCACCATATCTAGCCGAATGCACATCTGTAGTTAAAAATGTAAAACTATATAGAAAAACATATGTAGTACCTCATCAGAATAGGTACATTTGATGGCTTCATTGAGCATTGAATTTTCAGAAATATTATGCTGCTTATGCTGGATGTAAACTTCAAGAAAGTTACAGTACTTTCCATGCTCCATCATTCGAGAAATTGATGCATCATCTATGAGTTGATCTATACCATTATCAAGACTGCATCCAGGAATGGCAAAAAATAATTTGTCACCATCCTTGTAGCCTACATCCTTAGCCATCTGTACTAAACGAGAGTACTCCATTTCATCCTTATCGATATCTCGGAAAATTTTAATTTTTCCTCCATCATAAGTTAAAACACCTTCTTTTGAAAAAACACCCCCATGGTGCATCAAGATGCTGACACACCGTCCATCCATTTGCTGTGCATGTAGGTTATCCAAATGTTAGACAACTAATGATACAATCATACAGAAGGACCCATGGGAACACATACATGCATATATGAGTACTTATTCTACAGTTCCACATTCAATGTTATGAAACTCATATGACATCCCTATATAAATTCTTTTCAGCCCTATAGGCGGATCGGAGGTTGAAGCCAATTGAAGTCGTAACAAAAAAGAAAAGTTTTTTTTTACTGAAGGAAAAAATGGATTTATTGATGTCCTGTCCAAGGAAATGGGTGAAAAGAAGTTTTACAATCCTCACAAGAAGGGGGGAAACGCTAAAAAAAATAAATGGATTTATTGATGTCCTATCCCCAACGAAATAAGTTGCTCAGGAATCCAGCCATGAATCCCAGCGTACGGACAAACTCACAAAACCAAACTTGTTAACTTTTATAATTCAAAAATCACATTTTATTCCACCATCCAAGGGGTGAACGTCCCATCCTCAGAACATGAGCTAGCCGAACATTCATACTGGTCTAGGCAACTTGCATCCATCAAAGCAGCCAGATCCAAATCCAAATGAAAAAAACAAGTTAAAAAAACTGAAGAAAGGATGACAAAGAAATGTGCCTAACGATCCGTGGTCTTGGTCCCTCACCACCTTCGGGACCCTTCGTCCCACACGAGGATCTCGGTGGATTGCTGCCAGCTGCTTACACCGAAGAGCAGCCTCAGATAGCCTCAGATCTGATGATGCTATGAGCTGGGTAGATGAAACAACATATTATAGAAGGGTCACAGTGGCGAGGGCATTTTAGTAATTTCGCCTAGCAACATATCCACTCCTCAATCCAGCAGGATTGCATATCCCATCCCAACCTACCCAAACAAGGGAAATACCAAAACTGGAAATAATATCCATTTCCCACCCTCTTTATCCCATTTTCCAAACACAGCGTAAGAGTATTGTTTTGATATACTTATATCTCTACTACCTACCCAGGCAGGCCCATCGCCTAATCCAACGGCTCAGATCGCGTTTCAGTCGATCGCGTATCCGGCCGCACGCGGCACGCCCCCCCCCCCCCCCCCCCCCCCCATGTTTTCTCTCCTCCTCAACGCCGCACCCTAACGGCACCCATCGTTCCTCCCCGCGCCCACGCCAGAAACAGCGCCTCACTGTCGGCGCCCGCCTCCCGTACTCCGTCATTGCCCCCCCCCCCCCTCCCGCGATTCATCGCCGCCTTTTCCTTTGTTTTCGAAATTTCAGTCGACCATTTATAGCGATTCAATGTGTATCTGACACTGGTTATTTCATTCGGATGCATGCAGGGTCATCTGTCGATCACCAATCTGGACGAGTGGCGCACTAAGAATCGCCATTTTACTCTTTCCTAGAGTGGCAAACCAAGGTGCATTTTCATCATGTTTGCAAACCGAAAATTCTTCCTATAATGAAATGTCTGCAGTTGCATAAACTGTTTCACAAAATTGATCCATTCTGCATCTCTTTTTTCAAGGGAGTAAAAAGTTTCGGCATTTTTTTTTGTAATATTCATCATTAGAATTTGCTTTCAAAAAGTCATGGTATATATGACAGCATCAAATAAAACTCGAAACTCCAGGGAGGTGGGCAGGTGGCATTTCTGTACAAAAGATTTCCAATATATATACTCTCAACCTGCCCACAAGTTCTTTTTTGTTATTTTTCTTATTGGCACGCTACTCTTACAAACTCATTTTTAGATATAGAATGGAATTTTTTCTACTTTTGGTCCTCTTATTTTATGTCCTGTCAAAGTATCAACCAAGATGATGAACCCATTGGCACTTTGGCAGTGGTATAACTACTAGGTAATTATTAAGATATGGATCTTCTTTTTTAGGTGTTGCCGCTGTTGATGTTATTTGTTCAGAACAGGAGTTGATTGATCGTAAATAGCTGGCCCAACATTCAACATCCTGTGAGCTAACCTCTGGTTAATAAAAATATAAAAATTCCTGATTTCTTGATTGGTTATGGATAAATTGTTTTATACTTATGTCAGCGATGACCCCTATTTGTTAATGCCAGATCTTTGACAGGAATCATTACAACTTTGTTTTTGTTATCCATTCTATATAAATTCTCATCATAATATGGCTATTTGGATCATGTGTTTCAGGATTAACTTTTACATGACACATGCCCCATGCATTTGTCCATGTTTATTTACTGGTATGAAAATTGCTTCTTTATGATTATTAGAAATGCTAACTATTTCTCAGAAATCCATAACATATATCCCAGTTCATCATTGCACAAGAATCTTTGCTACTGCAGGGCAAAGCCGGTGCCAACGTGAGCTACCCGCCGCAAACGCCTCTGGATCTCACATCCACCATGTCGAGGCAGGGGTCGGTCAGGCCAGCAGACCATCGATGGCTGTACCAAACACTCCCCACAGGTACATTGCTTCGTCCCATTGCTCCCGTAGTGCTCAATGAAATGCCTTTAGGGTTTTATTTTTGGCAAAAAGTTGAGGCAAAAATTCACTTGAGGCTAGACAGTCATGCAGCTGAATAAGTATTGATTTCATCAGCATGTAATTCCCTAGGAAACCTATTGATGACTGTGCAATTTTTTAGAGCCAATTTCTTAACATTGTTTGCAGCTGTTGAATGCCTCGTTTGGTCAAAAGTGGATGATGCAGCTGTTCTGCTTGATTGCAAATAGCTCTGACTTTCAAGTAAGTTCCTTTCCAAATTTAGAACTCTAATTTGATATAGGCCTCAATTAATATTTGTTCATGATCCTCTATGTATCATGCTCTGCATTTATGTTTGCAACTATCCAGTCCATGATTTAACAAAGGGTTCAGTTATGATTGGTTACTATAAGATGTTTGGGGTCATGTCTGTAGTTTGCAAGGAGTTCAGGGAAGACTTGTACATACTGCAACCCAAGCAGTATTTAATCAAATGGTAGGGTTTTCTTTTTTACAAAAGGGTCTGACCAATCAGTATTGTAATCCATTTATTGTCAGTGCCGCTAACCATAGTTGTTGCTCCTTCAAATTTGATTTGGTTTGATTTCCCACTCTGTTTGGTTATGGTCACTGATATATGGAATAAATTTAAATGTGGAGGATGATATGAAAATATTGTAGTCTACTGATGTATGCGTTCATTTGTGGGTCCCTGTTTTTTCTCATGATGCTGTTGTTAAAAATAGTTCAGCATCGCATGGATTTTCATTTCAAGAAAGTTATCCCACGTATTGCTTTCTGTGCTACCTACCTGTTTGCACTGTGCAATATAGTATTCCACCCCTCCAAACTCAATTCTAGATATCGACTCTTAACTTTTAATCTGTTAAATTGTGCTCAGCTTTCTAAATTATGGATTTGTTTTCAGCTTTCCATCTTGAAATATAAGCATAATTTCTTTATCAAAGAAGGTGATTCAACACACTATAGAGGTAAAGATATATCGTTCTTTCAGTTTGAGCTATTAGTTTGGATGATGCTTAAATTGGCCTGGTCCTGCACAACTTTGTTCTTTTTCAGTTGATGGTTATGTTCAATTGATGACTGATGAGGTATAATAAGGTATGTATACGGGATTAAAAAACTTTCAAATTCTATTGATGTCAAGGTTCTCACAGCATGGAGGTGGTATTAACACTGCGACGATGCGCAGTAGATGGTGATATGTGGAGCCAAGGTTGTGTCTGATGCTTTTTTTGCTAGAGAATGGAGCGAGGATTGATGCAGCCGATATAAAAGGTAACTATTTTCCAATCTACTGGGCTGAGGTTTATCTAAATGTCGGAGCTTTATTGTCAATGGGTTGAAACTTGGTCTTTTTAACCTACATTCTTGGTCTCCATTGGAGTGTTGTATAACAATTAATTATAAATGCAATGATTTACACAAGCAAGGCTACAGATTGTCAGTAACATTAGTGGTTTGTCTTGATGTCTATAGGGAAGGGAAGAATGAATATAGAGTCCCATGTCGTTGGTTTTAGAATTTCAGTCATATTCAGTATTTTCACAGCATATAGACATGATCAGAGTAGCATGTATTGTTTGAATTTACGGTAGAAGACATGTTGATAGTACCATGTATGCATGTAATTTCTGGACTTCAGCATGGTATTTCACTGATCTTGCTGCTCATTCCATTAAAAAAAAAAAACCTTGCTGCTCTGAACTGCTCGATTTGAGATCATGTTAAGTTGTCAAGTTCAAGATTTGAGATGATGTTGTTCTTTTACAGTGCATTCCTTACTTCTATGTATTCCTTTTTCAAATAATCCTTGATTTATCGGTACAAATAATTTGTGCTATTTCAGAATGTTTTATTCTCCAATTTTCTACCAAAAAAATCATGTGCCTCATGTTTAACAGGGTTGTTTGACATATATTGTACTACAATGAGTGTTATTTATAATTGAATTCTTCGCTCTGACAATTGTTTCTCCAGTAATGTTTTGTCCATATAGTATACTTTGTATTTCAAACCTATCTTCTTAGTGGGGAAACAGATCCATATTTCCACCTAGGGAATATAGTAGGCATGTTCATTTTCTGATGACAAACCTGTGATTAGGACTAACCATTAGCCATAAGCATTTACTGACCAAAATGTGGACAGAAATCCTTTTCTATAGTTCTTGAATTTACACAGATCAAGAATAAGGATATATGTACTTGGACATGTATACAACTTTAGTTGTAAAAACTTAGATGATGTTTAGGCATTTAGCCCATCATAACCATTTCATGCCATTTATTATTCTATTTCGAGTTGTATCAAGGCAAACTTTATGATTTGTTCGTTGTAGCCACTCTATGAGGTAAGCATGATTTCTTTGACTGATGAAGGAGGTAAACCCTCTTGTGATTTGAAGAAATAAATTGGTATGTTGATAATACTAAAAGAACGCTTAATTGTGCATGTAATTTGTTATAGCGAACTAGATTGAACTAGGTTTCTGTTTTGTTGTCTAAAGGATTAAGGATAATGCATATTGGATCACACTTCTCCCTTTTTCATGATTTTGTAGCGACGTTCGCCGCCATCCCCTCTGTTGCCACCTGATCGCGGTTTGCAACAATCACCCTCTCTCCCCTCCACGACCGCCTCATAGCCGTGTCTGGTGCCGCGTCGGAGGCACGTGCTGGGTTCGGCCTGGTGGCGGGCTGACAAGGAGCGTCTCCACCGCTGCCATCTTCACCGTCGCCAAAGAGTCCTCTCAGGTGTGAAAAGCGCACTGAAATTTACATATATAATGAACATTTCATTGCCAAACGTCAAATCGCATTGGGAAATATACATACCGGCAATTATGCTGCTTATTTGGCATGGGTACCCTATGTGGATATATTGACTCAGCAGCCAATACAACGTTTTCTTGGTTCTCTATATGATGCGTGTAGAGCGATATAGGAAGGGGATCTGAGTATCTTAAAAATAAAGCAAGTAATGTCAGTTTTCTTATCGTTAATCATTTTTTAAATCACTATTCAGTATCGAAAACAAAATTATTGCCGCGTATAAGTTATAACCCCCAAAGAAAGATTTTGTTCGATGATAGAAAAACAAACCCAAATTAATAGTTGCATTGCTTGCCATGGTTTAGCCTATATTTTGTGCACATTTAGCCTATGCGTAGTGTAACACTACGCTTAGCGATAAGTAAGGGAGTTTAGGAGTAAAAACGTTGTAGAAACCCACGAATTCAGAAAAACACATAATTTTTAAAAAGATCACCCCAATTGCCAGTGTTATATCAAATATTTAAGAAGAAAGGTGCCTAAAAACACATATATATTTTTACAAGAGGGAGTAGTTAGCAGGTGATAAACTGATAATCAGATAGCAACATGGCATGGATGATGCTTCATTTAAGACTGTATAGTGCTATGCTATGGCAATGATGCTGAAGGTAAGCTTAAATCACCAGGGATAGCACTTGACAATATAAACCACGTGAATCTGATCCGTTTTCAATTGTGCATGTATTTACTGAGTCACAAAAGTCCACCTTACCTGAGCTGGGATGTGTACATAAGTTTTTCTTCTATGTATTGTTATGCTATGAGTATTGCAGGGGTGAGTTAGATCATGGGAGTCAGGGGTGAGTTAGATCATGGGAGCCACCTTGGCTAGGAATCTTGGGTGGATTAATATGATATATTGATATGATCATGATAATGTCAACTGTAGGGAATATGAAATGGCCACCAGTAGAATAGGGACAAGGGATCATCGAACTGAAGCATATCAACATGTTTTTCTTATGTGAATATTAGGGGCTGTGGCCCTACGGACGAATACAGTTCTGTTCCCTGACCCTTTATTAGTATATTTGCACAATCAGAAAGTCCTTGATCCGATAATTCATTTCACAAGTCTTATGGTTGATCTGAATTCTAACTTGATCCATCTAGCTGTATGTATGGGAATGTATATGAGTATCCGACCCTTTATTAGTATATTTGCACAATCAGAAAGTCCTTGATCCGATAATTCATTTCACAAGTCTTATGGTTGATCTGAATTCTAACTTGATCCATCTAGCTGTATGTATGGGAAAATATCAAGTGATGTATATGAGTATAATTTCCTGAAGCATGTTCGTCAGATGGTGAGTGCTGTAATATGGCTGAAGTAAAGCTCAATGTTCTTTGTTATACTTTTAATATAAAGCATGGCATTTGTTTGCTTAGCATTTATCACATAGCATTTCTGATCATGCTCATTGCATGGCACTACTTATAAGCTTCGAATTCACTATACATGGTACCATATTCATAATCAAGAACTTCTGATGTTTTATTCTCCAAATCTTTACTAATTAAACGGATTTAACAATTTCATTATAGATACTTTATTAGCTTGAATATTTCGATTAGGTGATTCCGTGCCTCCCTCGGTTGCATGATTTCCGTTCAACATAGTATAAATAAATTGTCATGTTTTGTAATATTTGACAGTAAAAAAACACAATATAGATATCGAACAAACACATCATGTTATTTGTATGAATGATAGCGCGAGTTTCTGAACATCAATGTATGTTTCAAATAATCGTTGTATCAGAGTTTGACTTGCCGTTTATCACTTTGGCCAGTTTCACTATAAATTTGCTGGTCCTTATGCGTGAAAAATACATCTAGCACAAATATAATGACTGACCACAGTAGCAGTATATGGTATTTCTGTTTTCCTTGTGTGATTGATATGACCGGATATTTTGCACATATTCTTCTCAATGTCAAATGGCCAATGAAGGGTATTGATGTTCATTTTCCCCATTTGGCTGATCTCAACATTGTCACTCCAACTGAACATTACCAATGGTTTTATCATGCATTTAACCGTGAAAAATTTTACTCCTAGCATATATGTTACACCATAAATAAAACTAATGAATTTGAAGGCTGGAAGTATTACTGAGAATATTTGAAGACACTTAAGTCCTGAGTCAATCCATCACACTTAAATTGTGTTTTGAATATTACTTGTATTACTAAATGTGCGAAATTTACTTCAATAACAAAATTTAGATCCCCTCCTTTTTGCACCTTGTTAAAACTGTTAATCAGGGGAAATATAATCAATCTTTTGTAAGAGAATTGACATGTGTTAGTTTTATATTTCAGATGTGTGCTCTAAATTGTCCTTAGGATGCTATAGCTGCAAGAACCTCATTGTCTATGCAAAGGAGGACACTTTTTTTTTTATTAAATATGATGATTGTACAGGGATTAATATCTTATACTCTTTCTGTTGGGTTGCATTAGAAATTAAGGTTAGTCGTCCCTTGTTTAATTTTAACAAGGTGGTTCGATCTTCCTTTGTTTGTCATGAAAGCAAATAGGCATATGGAACTGTCGCAAAACTTTGTTAAGAAATTCAGAATGTGGAAATGTCGTAGGAGCTTTGCAGCAGTCGGAGTTGATCCAGCTGTAATGGGTGTTGGTCCTGTTGTTTCCATCGCTGCGGCAGTGTCGCAGTGAAAGCTGCTGGTCTTCAAATAGATGATGTTGACCTTTTCGAGATTAATGTGGTATACTAGCTTTTTTTTTGTGTCTGGTATACTTTCATCCATTCGTGGAGTTTCTCCACTAGATAACAGATCTGCCTGGTAATATATATCTGTTTGCTCTTGTACATAGGCTTTTGCATCTCAGTACGTATACTGCTGCAAGAAGTTAGGACTTGATCCTACAAAAGTTAATGTTAACGGAGGTGCAATGGCTCTTGGGGAATCCATTGGGTGCTACAGGTACTTTCTGTGGTATTTATCGCATAGCCAAACTGTTGATTTAGTATCAATTAGTTGACTGGTTCTGCCAGTTTGATCAAATGATTTGACAATCCACTTTGCAATACTCCCTGAAAAGTTGGATTTTTTTTAAAAAAAATTGAGAACCTCCTTAATTCACCCCTTAATATTTCGTTTCTACGCCTTATATCACACTAGATTGCTCAATGCAAGTGATTCTTGTCTTATTGCTGTTTCCAAATCCAACAAAGAGCTGAATTTTGCACCTGGGTAATCTTCAGCTAGCTCTGTGCCTCTGCTAGATGTTTATAAGTACTTGGATCTGCTAAAGCTTCTGTCTCTCTATGCACTTAGTTTATAGATCAGACAAGGCTACTCTATGTTTCCTTCTGCTCCCTCGACATGATGAAATCTGAAAACCAGCGGCATGAAGGCGTCAGCGCTCCCGGATAGAATTTCAGTTCGTTATATTTGATTCTTTTTATTTAATTGGTTAGCGGTTTTAGGTGTTTTCTTGAGTGCAGCAATTGTACTATAGGTCTGAGTGTCTGACCAATGATCTTTCTGTTCATTTTGTTCCATATTATGGTGTAATGCAAGCAGAATGGAAATGAACAAATTAATTAATATTGAGGATGGCGATTGTTTTGAGTTTCATCTTGACTGTCTTGTGCCGGCATACTTGCTGTTTACCACCGATTACTGGTGCTGAATTTTTCATGCCATCGGATCGAAAGGAAAGTTAAAAGCATGTAAGCACCATAACGTTTGTGTATACAGTGAGACATGACATATTGATATTGGTATTGCTGCTTACATTTGCATTGAAAATTTGAGGGTATTTTCTCCATGGAGGCAAGCGTGCAGCTATAGTAGCGTTGTGCCGTTGGGTCGACTATTGCAACCGTAGTGTTAGCACGGGTAAATTGCTAGTTTGCTAAAACTAAACAAATCGTTACTAGCTCAGCAAAACATGCAATATCTGTTGGAGGGTATCAGGTAGTAAGATAGTTATATTCCTTTAATCTCATTAGAGATTTCCAGAAGCAAGATTTGGAAGGTAGAATTTTGGCAGTATGTTGGCTGTGTTCGATGCTGGGTGTTTCCAACCCCTCTCCTTCATATTCCGCACGCACGCTTTTCAACCTGTTAAACGATATGTTTTTTATAAAAATTTTCTATACGAAAGTTGCTTAAAAAATATATTGATCCATTTTGAAAGAAAAACTAGTTAATACTTAATTAATCACACGATAATAGACCGCTCCGTTTTCCCGTAGAAGATTTGTTCCCAACTGCCCACAACGAACGCAGCCGCTGTGTTCTTTCCTTTAAGTTCCTAACCTTACATTTCTCTTTTTTTCGTGCGTACACGCTTCTTAATGCGTTTTGTAAAAAAAGTTTCTATATAAAAATTACTTTAAAAATATATTAATTTATTTTTTTGACTTTTTTTACGCTAATACTTAATTAATCGTATTTTTACGTGAGGAGGGAGGGGTTTTCAACCCTACTAAAGAACACAGCCAGGCATTAATCTTAGCGCTAAGCATTGTTCTTATACTAAAATAATAGATAGATACACAGTTGAGTTAAAGAAAATGTTAAAATACGATTCGAGAATCTGCAGTTGAAAGAATAAAATTTGAATTTCATAATTTGAAGACCCCACTTTATGGATGACATAGAAATGGACTCTGTTTTTTATTTCTTTTGAGTACTCTCAATCCCTGGTGGGCCCGCACGTTGTCAGGTTTCTTCCTCCCTCCCGAAGAGGAAAAAGAAGGGAGGAGAAGAAGCGCGCCATGAGGACAGTGCGAACGTCACCCACGGGATGCGTCTCTGCTCCCCGGCCTCCCCTGACAAGCTCAGAGCAACGGGAAGACAAAGACTCCCATCCCACTGCGTGCTTTACCCATCTTCTCCAAATCCGGGACAGGTAACCTCCTCCTCCTCCCTCTTTCCCTCTCTCCCCTTCTCGCTAATTCTTAGACGATGCGCTGCAGTTGAACTTCCGATCGCCTCCGTTCCAGTCCCCGCGCGTCCCCATCAATCCGGCAGAGGTAACCTCCTCCTCCTCCTCCCTCTTTCCCTCTCTCTCCTTCTCGCTAATGCTTAGAGGACGCGCCGGGCCTTTGAGGGTTGGCGGATCCTCTCGTCCAAACCCTAGGGCCAGGCACTCTATAATCTCGATTCTAGAGAGAAGTAGAACTCGATGCCATGGCTGCATTAGGGAGGCGGTGTCATGGTTCATCCGTCTGTCCGGCTGTCCCTCTCCATCTCGGTTTCAATTTTGATACGCTCGGATTTTCGACGCGCGCGCCACTGCCTGGGGCAGGTGGCTGGTATGTTTGTTGAGGGGGTGTTCGAGGGGATTCCGTTTTCGGGCTTGGATTTAATTAGGGGGCACTGCGTTGGTTTCAGAGGAGGGGATGGCGGCCATGGCGGAGGCCGCCCTGGTCACGAGCTTGAAGATGACACTGTAGCGGGGCCCACCTGGCAACGAGAGAGGGATAATAACAGACTAGGACGGCTGGGCCTCTCGGGCCAAGTGGCCCACGGGAGAGGGAGGGAGGGGAGGTGCTGTTACGAGAGGAGAGAGATGCTGTGCCGAGATGAGAGGGAGGGGAGGTGCTGGGCCGAAATAAGAGGATGCAAGGTAGGGGTTGTTCGATTCATGAATCGTCTGGCTCTGGACTCAGTTCGTGCCACTTTTTTTGCCCGAAAATTCTTGATTGTTTGGAAATCTTTGATGCTTAAGTGAGAGGCCTGTGAATGTTAGGATTTAATTATTTTATTATTTGTTTTATCAAGAAATGTAGTGTAAGTACATAATTATTTAATTATTTTATTGTGATTTGTTTTATCATGGAATATATTTAAAAAGTATGAAATTTGTTTACCCATAGCAAAGCATGGGCATTATGCTAGTTTTAATAAATTTAAAGCAACATGAGAGAGAGAGAGAGAGAGAGACAGGAGACTTCAAGGGGTGTGGGCCGTATGCAATCGCAGTCCTTCGGTAGACCAATTGAGACGGGCCTGCCGAGCCGTACTATGGTTACCACGTTAGGTTAGCTCCTGTTGAAAGATGCATATAGAGTTCCTGTTCAAAAATTAAATTTCTATGTTCGTGGAATTTTGGTCGCCTGTGCATACTAAAATAGTAAATTAGTAATATTAAATTTGGCTCCTCTATGCATGTTTAACAATTATTAATGTTGATGAGTCTTTTAAGTACAATCGATTAATCTCCATTTTTTTTGTTTTGCAGTGAATGACAAAGACTAATCCGGATCCACGTGTCCGTGATCAAGCCATGCGCTCAAGGAAGAGTGTTTTCATGATTATTCATGAAACGAATCGTGACAGTGAGACATCCCGATCCTGTGGCTCCGGGTTTGTCTTCAAGACGAGAGGGGGCAGGTGTCTCGTTCTCACCTGCGAGCATGTCGTGGCAGATTTCCAGACATCCACAGACAGGCTGTTCATCAGAAGGTTCCTGAACCTCGACAGTGAACAGATCGAGGAATTACCTGCTACCCTGCTGTACGCTGAGTCGTCCCGTGACATTGCCATCCTTCAAGTGGAGGGGTTGAGTCAGCACGTTCCAGCACTGCGATTCTCTCCCATGGCCATTGCACCCATTGGAGGCACGGCCATTGCTCTTGGGTACTGCAACCCGGAGCGCTTGTTCTCATGTCTGGCTTTCGCAGACTTCCCTGCTGTTTCTCCTGGGCAAGTGAGGTAAGTATTCTAAACTTCTACTCCTATTGTATTAAGGGCATATTTAAATCTCACCTCCAAAATTTTATACAACGTTTGAACACATGTATAAAGTATTAAATATAGGCTAAAAAATAACTAAATTGCACAGATTGTGACTACTTTGCGAGACGAATCTTTTTTAAGCCTGATTGCTCCATGATTTGACAATGTTGTCCTACAGCAAACATGTGCTAATGACGGATTAATTAGGCTTAATAAATTTGTCTCGCGGTTTACTGACTGATACTGTAATTAGTTTTTTTATCAATACCCGAACACCCCATATGACACCCTATATAATATCTTATGTGACATGCTAAAACTTTACACCCCTAGATCTAAACAACCCCTAAGTCACACATTCATGCAGGGATCAAATATGAAAGTTAATATTTGATATATAAATTAAATTAGTCAAGTAAGTAGTTCTTCAATAGCCTGCTAAAAAGGTTTAGAATACCAGTTGCATCTTATGGTAAAATTTTATTCTAGCTTTTTTTGATTTAGTAAATCTATGACTAATATTCATTATATAATATGAGTGTGTTTAGTTCGCGAAAAGAAAATTTTTGAATGTCACATCGGACGTTTGACCGGATGTCGGAAGGGGTTTTCGGACACGAATGAAAAAACTAATTTCTTAACTCGCCTAGAAACCGCGAGAGGAATTTATTAAGCCTAATTAATCCGTCATTAGCACATGTGGTTTACTGTAGCACTTATGGCTAATCATGGACTAATTAGACTCAAAAGATTCGTCTCGCGGTTTCCATGCAAACTATATAATTAGTTTTTTTATCTATATTTAATACTTCATGCATGTGTCCAAAGATTCGATGTGACGTTTTTAGGAAAAAAAATTGTGAACTAAACAAGGCCTATATTGTATACTGGGTTCACTTTTTAGGCCTGGTTTAGTTCCCCAAATTTTTTTCCCAAAAACATCACATTGAATCTTTGGAGACATGCATAAAGCATTAAATATAGATTAAAAAACTAATTGCACAGTTAGGGGAAAATCGCGAGATGAATCTTTTGAGCCTAATTAGTCTGTGATTAGCTATAAGTGCTACAGTAACCCACATGTGCTAATGACGGATTAATTAGGCTCAAAAGGTTCGTCTTGCGGTTTCCAAGCGAGTTATGAAATTAGTTTTTTCATTCATGTCCAAAAACTCCATTCGACATCCGGTCAAACATCCGATGTGGCACCTAAAAATTTTATTTTTGCAAACTAAACATGCCCTCGGTAGTTAATGTTAGTATTGTACATAGGCATGTGTAACTAATTATAAAATTATAATGGTTGTGTTTAGTTCCCTTCAAACTTCCAAAAATTCCGTCACATCAAATGTTTGGATACATGTATGGAGCATTAAATGTGAACGATAAAAACCAATTGCACAGTTTACGTGTAAATTGCGAGACGAAACTTTTGAGCCTAATTACGCCATGATTTGACAATGTGGGGCTACAGTAAACATTTCCTATTGATGGATTAATTAAGCTTAATAGATTTGTCTCGTTGTTACATGCGGAATCTGTAATTTATTTTGTTATTAGTCTATGTTTATTACTTTAAATGTGTGTCCGTATACTTAAAAAAATTTGAAAACTAACTAAACACGGCTAATGTTGGAATTGAAGGTCAAAAATTGACCGGGGGCCGCGTGGATCAGTACTTCGAGTGGACTGTGTCGGTATGCCTGGGATGTCAGGCGGACCGATAATTTGCAGGAGTGGTGTCACTGCAGTTATCACATCAGGAAATCGCGGGATAACCAACGCCATTTCAACTGAAACCGTTCATGGAGTTATGAAGAGATGGCTTCGTCTTGGAAGACATGTCAGATACATTTTTTAACTTATTTTGTTACTGTCATTTCAATTCAACATTTTTTCAGAACAAAACACCTAATTAAATTTGCTTTGCCTACTCATTTGATCATTTCTACAGGAAGTTAAGAACATCCACCAGGTAATAGCTTCCATCCAGCTGTGATCGTGCTCCCTGAAGTATTCTGTGAGAAGACTGGACTTGTTTGAACCAGTTATTTTGTGAGAACACTTTTATGTGATTGTACTTTAAGTAATCATTTCTACAGGAAGTTAGGAACATCCACCAGGTCATCCGGTTGTGATTGTGCTGCCTGGCATATTTTGCGAGAAGACTGGACTTGTTTGAACCATAGTTATTTTGCGAGAACACTCGAGAACGCATTTATGTGATTGTACTCTAAGTAATTTGAAACCAGAGTTTACCGTTGCAATGTGGTTTAAGTGATAAGTACTCACATAAATATATTACTCCCTCCGTCCCATATAAAACGGTAGTTAAGCCTAGGCTTTACCTTCCATTGGACGAGCAACTGCTAGCTGTCGGTGAAGTTGCCGGCAGCTATTCACCGTTCTCTTCAAGCCTTGAATCCAATCTTCCAAATCGTTCAAAAATTATGAATCCAACAAAATCAAGAAAATAAAAATCAATCCAATCACCTCACCGTCCCCTAACGATCTAAACGGAGGGCCAGTGCTATACGGGCTAGAGGGGCGGGGGGGGGGGGGGAGTTGTTTGATTTGCATTACAAATTGTCACCGTGGCGTTAGCACGGGCAGACAAACTAGATTTTGTAAAGATATGTTCATCACAACTAGCTAGCGTCATATGCAATCAGAATATTTGAACTCTTGCCGGTTTAACCATTACCTCTTGCTTGATGTCCATGGCTTAATTGTCATTATTCTAATATGTTTGATTCGAAAATGTGGCATGGTGATTTCAGATATCAAAGTAAACTTTACCATGTTCATCTCCAGCTTTGATTCTAATATGTTTGATTCAAAACTGTGGCATGGTGATTCCAGATATCAAAATAAACTTTACCATGTCATCTCTGGAATGACATGTGTTCTTATCTCAATTACAGAAGCATAATATCTCGATTAGAGAAAGACAAAGTTACAGCCAAGACCTATAGTATGGTTCATCGACAGTGACGCAGTGTCATGGATGTGAAAATTGAGAAAACTTGACAGGTGCTTACAAGAAGAAGATCCCAGTTAAATAGTACACTACAAATGATCTCCGGTGGGTACTTTGTATAATTGTATCCTTATTACTACTATGATTTGTAAAGATAGTGTCTACGATTTGAAATTAACTTGTTATGTATCAGGTAAATAAGGAGAAAAAAAGCAAGGGTGTTTTTTCAGCAGAAGCCATTTGAAAACAACTTGGGCAATTCGTTGCCCAACTTAGGGAGTTATTTGAGAAAAAATAGCTCTACAGAATTGATCACTATCTTTTCTTAAGTGCAAGGTAAGAAAATGGCTTACACCCGGGTAAGGACTACATCTAATGAAAACCATGTTTAATATCTGAGCTAATTCATTTTTATTGGTACACATGGGGATAAATGGATAATATGGACTTCAAGCTCACTATGGTTTGGCGTTTTGCAACACATGCGAGGAGCAGGCTCACACTGGTTCGATTTAGAAAAAAACGCCTGCATGATCTGATGGATGATGTCGAGCTTAAATTCCTGCTGTTGCACGTGTGGGTTTCCACTTTCGTTGCTCAGGTACTTGTTGGTTGACAGGATGTTTTAAGGCATATCTCTGGATTACTCGATGCAGTGTGCGACTGGCGAGATCATGGAGAAGCTGTTCAAATTGTCACAGGTGACACCTCTCCTGCTTAGCATTTTGGGATCTATCCTATTTAATGTATACTGTAAAGCTCATTGAGAATGAAGTTATGTCTATGGCGAATGAAAGTTGAAAAAGGGCTTGTCAGTTCTTCAACATTACATTCCTAAAGTTATACTATAATGCATGAAGTTTTCTTAAGTACATCCACCATGTTTATTTTGATCATTGATTTAGAAAAGCGAGTTTGAGTGAATAATTTTCACGTAAAGCGCCTCATTCAACCTGTATTTTAGTTTACATTAGGCGCACACACTGTAACTATATTTTTAGTTTTAGTTCATCCATGCTACTTACAGCTCACCTTATGCATATACAGAATCTATAATTTTTTAGGTTTCTGCAAACACATGATTATATTATCATTATCATTAAACTTTGGATGTGATTATATACTTTTTCAGGGAAATGTATCGATTAATTTTGATAGGAGCAATGGTGATTGGAAATATATTTCTATTGGGTTGTATTAAAATTTTGAAGTTTGTTTTTTATTCAATTCAAATATGTCGTTTATATATAGTTGGAGATGCATCATATATGGCTGATCATGAGCTAGAGGAGGTTCTGAAACTCGAGTGCAGTCTGAGAGAATCATGTTCTCAGTTGCGGATGGTATGGAAGTATTAGGGTTGGCGCTTCTTATATTCAGGGAATAGTTTTCACTTTCTGGGAAATACTGCTAAACATTTGTTGTTTCCAAAATTATCGCACTATTTCCCGCTGAAAATCATGTGTCGTTGCTGTGCTGATATAGTGAGTTGGAAAGGTTTGCAATCACATAATCACTAGAAAGTCCGTGCGCCGTTGGCGCACGCACACCATCTATATATAAACTATATTTATATTTGTATGTACTATTTATAGTTTATAAGAAAAGTCATATTTGAATATCTTTTAGTGGTTTTTAAATTTCATATATACAAGCCAATGAAAAATCTATGTTTATAAATATTTAATTACATATCAGAGAAAGCAAAACAAAGATGATCAAATTTATGTTGGTTGATGGCTGATTTGATTATTATTAATAAAGATAATCCCTTATATGCCACTCCAAATTAACCGATTTCCATAGATGCCACTTTAAATTGGCTCCTCCCTTATATGCCACCGGTTCAAGTTTGTCCTCCCTTTTATGACATTACCGTTACTCCATCGCCAGTTGACCGTTAACTTCACAGTAAAAAAAGACACATTTGCCCTTGACAGTTGGCATACAACCAATGATAAGTATTTTCCATTTTGATAGAGAAGTTGGTTGAGATATATATATATATATATATATATGCATATAGCATTTTAGTACTAATATAGCTAGTTAGCTACTAGATACAACATATGAAAATTGATTTTATTTGCATCACGTGCAATATAATTTTAGTCATCACCATCACAAATGAATTTTCAATATAAGCATGAAACATGTAGCTTTCCAACAATATTTTTTAATAAAAAAACATTTTTCATTGAATTTTGTTAGAACCAGTGAATTGATAGGATTTACAATTGTCAAATTTAAGTAAGATTATGAAATTTATGTAATATTTTTTTAGGTAAATGACTCCTATGGTCAACTTAATATGCAGAGCCATGAAAGTTTACTCTTTGTACTTATAAGTATTTATAAGTATTGAATAGTTAAAACTTCCAAGGTCTGGACATCAATATGTGAATACTAACCTAGGGGTCTTTTCAAAAATATTTTGTATTTAGTGAAGTTTAGGATAAAAATTATATTAGGGGTGAAAAATGAAAAATTGCTAGCAGCACGATGCCACGTGCAGGTTAGCAGGTTAGGACTGGTGACTTGCTCCATCCATATGCCTCGTCGTCCATCTCTCTGTTTACAGTTCACCCCGTCTCATTCATGAATCATGATGGAGGCAGTAGTTGCAGGAGAAACAGCGGCGGATTAAAAGGAGCCGGATGCCCGGCGGCCTCTCCTATCCTATCGGGCTCACCGCCGCCCGGCATGCCTACCTGCCACCACCATCTCCGTCGTCGTCTCCGCCTCCGATATCCGGCGAAGAGCTCCTCGGCAGCACTGTCTATCCCCTCTTATCTCCATGGCGCCGCCGCCTCTACCCTCTCCAGGCAACGCCTCGTTCTGGGTGGGCGACGAGGTGAACCGAGATGAGGCCGCGGTGGTGGAGGAAGCGGTTGAGAAGGCGGTGTGAGCGGTGGAAGAGGCGTGGCAGCTGTCGAGAAGGCAATGCGAGCAGTCGATTGGTGCAGAGGCGGTCGAGGAGGCGGGCGACGAGCAGGGTGGTGTCGAGCCGAGCTGCTCCCCGTTGATCTGGCGACGGCGTGGACCTCCGGCGGGCGGGGCAGATCGAGCCGCCGCCGCCGCCGCCCCTAGTCCTCACTCCGAGGCGGCGCTGGCCGGTCAGCTCCAGGGCAGGCGCGCATCGAGGCCTCGCGCAGGCCAGCGAGCTTAGGGCCTCCGGCACCAGCGCGGAGGTAGAAGACAAGCCAGGGCGACGCCTCCCCCTTTCCTTATCCGCGGACGTCACTCACCCCCCTCCAGTGCCGTCTTCATCTCCTTCACCAGATCCTCCGCTTCCCTTCCTCGCTTCATCGTCGTAGCTCGAAGCAGGTGTCGGCGGCGCCGATCGAGGTAGGGCGGGGCGGTGCCAAAGAGCTCCCGGTGGTACATCGAGCTCAAAGGTCATCATCGTCCTAGTCATTGTCAGCTCCGCGACGGCACGGTGATTAGTATAGAGGAATCTATTGTTCTTGAGGATTTTGTTTTTTCCTTGTGATTTTTTTCTCTACTTCTGCTGGACTTTTTTTCTCCACCGTTGATATGTCATCGGATGGCCGCGGGAGGGGTGCGAATACGTGGCCGCTTCTCCAGCCGAGAATCTTGCTGCGGCTCGAAGCGTGGTGCCACGTGGCCCAATGTGCTGCTAGGATTTGCACCCTGCAATCGGTTTATAAGATATATCAGTGTTAAGAATCGTATGAATGAACCATAAATGATGGATGGTCTTAGAAGAATAGTATGTTGTGCCACTGCCATCAATTATTTTTTGTACCATGACAAATTTTAGATATCCATACTGATTTAAGAAAGTCATGATTCATGGACTTGCACTGAAAGCAATTGTAGAACACACGGGGAAGTGAGGTGCTTGTTCAAGAAAACTAATTTCATATTTTTGTGTGGGTTATGGCTATATGTGTGCCGAAACAATGATCACATGGAAAAAATAAAAGGGGGAAAGAGGTAAAGTACAAATTGAAAATTTGAACTTTGACTCCTATCTGCAGTAACGCTTCTTCAAGCAGATCTTCGCAGAGAGGCTATAAGATCCACCCAAATGTTCCTACTGCAGATGTGAGAGCAAGGAGATGAAGCACGGAGGAAACTACGTATCGGTTGCCCGATTTAAAAAAAAAAAATCAGGCAGTCAAATGTTACAGTTGATAAGTGAAACATTAAATTATATACGGTGAAAAAAATCAGCAACTAAAACATTAAAAAAAATTCTTGTACTCTATATAATTTTTCTATTCGTGACATCCAAATCCATTTTGAAGTTCTTTTAGTAAATAGTTAATTAATCACGCATTGATTCATCGCTCTGTTTTCGCTGTTTTGCGTGTGAAGGAGAGGTGTTCCCAACCCCTCCATAAAAAGAATACAGTACTAGGAAAAAAATAAAAGCTAGACAAATAGGAAGGAAAAATATGGAAAAAAAATGAAAGACCGACAGATAGGAAGGAAAAATATAGAAAACAATTTGAAAGGTGAGTCGACAGGGAGGTGAATATTAGAGAAAAAAAGAAAGATTAGCCGACATGGAGGGAAAAAATGATCTATATTTCTTTAGTATATGTTTCTTCAAGATTATTAATTTAGTTGTCATTTGACATTACTACTATGGTATGTATTACATTAATGGATACACGCTTATAAAATTTTCCTTTTTAGCTTTTTTTTATAAGGTTTGTCCATACAACTTAAAAAGATAAAAATCATTCAAATTTTAGTTCATTCACCGTATAATAAAAATATACGGCGTATAGACCGTATAAAAAACCAACCACGTGCGAGGCATTACAATGACGCTGATATATATACACATACGCACGCCACTCACACAAAAAGATGCACGTGAGCTGAATAAATATTTTATATAAAAACGCTATGAAATGTTGTATCACAATGATATACAAAAATATATGTATTTATGTATGGATCAAATGCTTTATTTTGTACTCGGAACAAATAATAGAATAACTCTATACTTTTTTCAAGCATATTTTTAAGTGTATGTTGCCCTCATATATTGTATATTGAAATGATTTATATAATTAATTCTTGTAAAGATTTATTGTGCCCACGCAATATCATATTATTATACTTTACATGAAATATACGACATGCGTTAAATTAAAGTTTAAATGGATAGATCATATAAAAATATATTTTGCTAACATGAAATTTTAGAAATTATTGAAGACAAATATAATTGCACCGTAGCAGATAGGACGGGCATATTACTAGTCTGTTTAAATTGAATCAAACATGGGCAGTTTGGTCATCAAAGTTGTGAGAAAAGGGACAAAATGATTTTGATTTACTATAAAGAAATAAAATAGCATTTCAGCAAACTACATCCAGTTGAAAGTGGTATCTGGGCGAATCCCAATTGCATCATGGTATTATAGCGAAGTCTCGTTTTGAAGATGGTATAATATCATGCGATAGTGGATGTTTTTTTGCGAAAAAGCCCCTCGCCTTCCACATACGAAACCCCTATCCGCAATATCTCTATCGTAAGTACTGTTCGTGAGGGGCCTATATATTATTAAAAAAAGGGAGGGTTTTTTCGCAAAAATCCAACCCCACGCACTTTAGCTACTGCAGCGAAATTCGACGTGGACATGCCCAGCGGCCGCCCCTTCCGCCAGCCTTAATATTCTCAACAATGATATGCAATTTTTATGATGTGTTGACTCGTATTCAGCGTCACCACCAAAGTGGAGTATTTTCATATGTGGAACACAATAAAATTCCCGTTGAAACATTTTGCTTTCGCATATGAAACATCAAATTTTGTGATATTTCGTGATATATCAACGGTACAAAACGTATAATATCAATTGCATATAACCAAATTGCATGATTTGGCAAAATTTTACACCATGTCACATCGAATGTTTGGATATATGCATAGAGTATTAAATATGAATGAAAAAATAACTAATTACACATATCTATACTAGTCTATACTAATATAAAAAGCAGCAGTTGCCCCCCTCCAATCCTACTGGTGAAATCACTGGTTCAATCTGTACCGTCCATCTGCGCGCGTGATTTCACCACCACACGATTCCACGCGCAAACTTTGCTCCTCCTTCTCCACACGCGAAGACTTCGCTCCTCCTCCTCCACGCGCGGACTTCGCTTCTCCTCCTCGCTCGCTCCTCCTCCTCTCCGCATGTAGCGCCGCCGCATCCTCGCCGGAGCCGCTGCCCACGCCGACATCTTCTGCTGCCGCCGCTACATCCGGCTTCTTCCCTACCGTCGCGGCCGGATCCGACCTCGGCCCCATCCGCCGCCGCCGCCGCCGCCGAGGTCGGCCCCTCCCGTCCCTGCTGCCGGAGTACATCCATGTTTCCCTCCTCGCTGTTGTCCACAGGCTCCGCCAATGCAATGGCCTCTACCTTTCCTCGACCACCGTCTTCTGGACAAAAAGCAGAAGTACCAACAGGTAAGGTGAAAATGCCCAAAATCATCATCTTCTATTTTGCAATCTGGCTACTCTTTTGCGTGTATTCTTCTGTCATATGGGCTGGAAGGGGTGAATATGAAACTTTCAGATTAATTAATGTGTTGCAGTTTGCCGAACAAACAAATCAACAGTTCTTTATATTATATTGGTATTAGAATATGGTTAAGAAACTTGTTTTCTACTGGATTCATGTTTTTTTCTCTAACGATTTGTTTACTACACGCTTGCAGACAATTATCTGAACCACAGGGGGATATCACACCAACTCACTCTCTCGGCTTGTTTCTGGTATTTATCACACCCAACCTGTTCTCCAAACATAATATTTGTACTGCAACTCACATATTAGAATTACTGTACCGTTGTTTCAATAGATGGGAACACTTCAATCAAAAGTTGTGTTGTCTCACTTTCGTTATAAAATAAAATAAAATTCAGTGCTCTTCAACCATGTTGGCAACATAGCCGAGTGTGAATTGTTGGGGATGATTATTCTCTTTTGATTGTTTGGTGAGATTTGATAATTCTAATTATTCTATACAATTCTCTATTCTAGTGAATTACTGATATTTTTTTAGTCTTTTAGAAGGATACCCTAGAGTTGATGCCGATAAATTGAGGTTTATTTGTTGGTAAAGGATATTTGTAGGCTATTTAATTCGTTCTATAAATTGCAGAGCACCTTTGCAAAATACAAGTGTTGTAGGGCTAACCCTTAGAATTTTGGATCATTTTGGTTGCTATACATGTCATCCTGAAGCAACACTTCTTTCCAAATACTACACAGCACCATAGCAGCTTACCATGGTGATCTAATCATGGCAGTTAGGAGGGCAGTAAATGGCGATCTCACACAAGGATGCCATGCATGATGGCGTTATACCAGCATTCTCATGGCAGCTGAACAACGACCAACAATGATAGGTGAGGTTTCTCTCAAAAGTGATAGGTGAGGTTGATGTATGTTGACTAGATACTTTGGAAATTAAATGAAGGCATTGAGCTGGCAATTTGGGCAAAGTAGATGGGAAATGTTGAGCACTATTAGTATGCACATATAATTAGAACTTACAGCATGCACTTTAGTTTACAACTCTCTAATGTTTTCTGCCAAGAAGTTCCATATCAAAATGCCTGCTAAAATATTTCTGGGTGTTTTGCTTTCAGAAATATTTCTATTTATAATAGAAATGTAAAATCAATCAGAGTTGTCAAATCAAGGCGTAAGGCGTAATGTTAAGATTTAGTAAGGACTGCTAGCCCTGTTAACCAGTTCAGCATGCATGCCTGAATTCATTTTTCTTTCTTACTGCCACCTGATTGTAATATTTGATTGATGTGAAACAGGGTTGTGGTTCGACGTGAGAATCTGAACAGCTATTCATATCCTAGATATCATCTGCCTAAGATTTTCTTTTTCAGTAATAGATTTGAGATTCATGCAGTTAAAATTACTGCAGAGTATATCAACTTTACAGTGACATGCTATGAGCCTATGAGTTATGATCTTGTTCTTTTCTTTTCAGGTTCTCCAAAAACTAGAACTACACCAAGCAGCAGCAGCACCAAGCGATGTATCCAGCGTCACTGGCGGAATCAATCGTGACCTATCAATGATGGTCATCCCCATTGAGCATCACATGGTTCACAGAGGCCATGGCATCTTTGATTTCCAACAGGTTAATCCTTGTCGTCTCATGTTTTGAATTTTTCATCTCCACGTTTGCTTTTGATGGTTTAAACTTTAAGTTTGACACTAAAATGTTCATACTCCAGATGAACTGGTTCTTGATCATGTGATCATCAGATACTTGAAAATTTGCGCATTTGGTACTGAAATTAGACTCAAAGTGAACTCTGCATTTATGTTTCCAACTACCCGGTCCAAAAAATGCTTGTAGTAAATTACAATTATCACCTAAAAATATTGGTGGCACATAACTTAAGAAATTACGATGATTCTTTCGATATAAAGTGATGTCATCGCAATTGCTTCATGAATTACTTGCAAAGTTGTTTAGCAGTTGAATCTTGTGCTTATTGTAATTCAATAATCTTTTGATCATCAAATTGACCTTGAAAATATTAGCCTTTACTATCTCAGATGAGATATCCTTTATCTTTATGATTGGAATCTGGATTTTCTTTGATCAATGTTAATTTGACTTGACATACATTGTGCATAAGAAAATATTTTACTATCAATATTGATATCCTTTATCTTGGCATAGATTGTTTTGTGTTTTACTTGATGGATGAAGTGCTGAAGCTGAAAGAAGTTGGACAGACCTTCTCGGTGTGACACTTGAAAACACATATGAGGCTGTGGATGTATGAGATGGGAGCAACTGGGTGTGTGCATGATCCTGATTTTGTCATAAGAGGGAGGTAGTGAAGTTAAGTCGTGTGGAATACACTGTAATAAACAAGTATAGTTTCACATAAAATAGGCTTAGCACTTTCACTTATTTATATACAGTATATATTTATTCTGGTGATCAAGGGCGAAGCTAAGTAGTGTTATGGGGGTTCCTAGGCACCCGGTTGCAAAAGAAAAATTAGTGCTTAATACCCCTTTGTAACCATATGTGCACCCCCCTCAGCCAAGCTTGGTGTACTCCCACACTAGAAATCAGGCCATTGAAGCACGAACGGCCTACAACCACAACCACGATAGGAGTCCAATTCAGTCCTGCTTGCCGCATCAGCGTGAGGACGTACGCACATGCACGCCTCTTCTCTTTTTTTTTTCTTTCTGGCGACTCGCTCTTCCTCTTTGTCCCTACCAGTGCCGACGCCTCTTGCCGCTAATGCCACAATTAATCCTCGCCTCTTACCGCCAATGCCACAATTAATCCTGGATGACTAATCGACGCCCCAGCAAGATGATGGGATGTCACCGAGGCTGGGCACAGGCAATTCCTTGCCTCCTCTATCTTCTGTTCTATTTACTAATTCTTTACCAGTCAATGGATTCATTTGAATAGCTCCTTCACTTTTCAATTACGCGATAATAGCTCTCTTTTTTTCCAGATCGAATGGTTATGATTAGTGCAGTTTTTATCTCTGCTTCTTTGTTAGTGCACTCCACTGTTATCGCTGATGATAACAACACGCAAAAAAATTATAATTTACTATAATATTGCTTTAAAAAATATATAAATTACTCACTCCGTTCAAAAATATAAAAAGTTTTAGAGTTGGACACGATTATTAAGAAAGTTTGGATGAGTTGTGAATGTAGGTGGGAAAAGTGATTGGTTGAGAAGAGAATATTGGTGGATAAATTGTTATATATTTTGGGACAAATCCTAAAGGCTAAAAATTGTTATATCTTAGGACGGAGGGAGTACTAGTGGTGCTGCTGGTGCACCCCCCTCCATTCTTCTCTAGCTCCGCCCCTGCTGGTGATGGATTCTTTGGTGCTACCATGCATGTATGACTTGCTTGCTGTTATTCTTATTTTGCTCCCACAATGGTTTTAATTTACATTTGTTACTGCGTGCATTGCACGTGCACGGTTACTAGTAGTATATAAAAAGGAGGAGTTACACCCCTCCAATCCTACAGGCCAAATCATCCAGTTAAATCCTCCCCGTCCATCCGCAAATCAGGTATATTCCGTACGGTCCACCGATCTCCACCGCACGATTTCACCACGTGAAGACAACGCCTCCCCGCGTGCGAAGATTACGCCTCTCCACGCGCAATCCTATCCTCCTCGCTCCTCCGGTCCTCCCCGCGTGTACTGGCGCCGCAGACTCGCTCCTCCACCGCTGCTCTCGCCGGAGCCGACTTCTTCTCCAGCCGTCACCGGAGCCGAGGTCGTCCCGTTCCGCCGCCCACGCCGACTTCTTTTCCAGCCGTCGCCGGATCCTACTTCTTCGCCATCCGCCGCGGCCGGAGCCGAGGTCGGCCCCATCCGCCGCCACCGCCAACGCCGCCGCGCCCTCCACCGCTTCCGTGGTCTTCCCCATCGGCCACGGCCGGAGCCGACGTCGTCCCCATCCGCCGTCGCCGCCGCCGACGGAGCGGTCGTCCCCAGCCGCCGCGGATTTGTAAATTACTGCCTTGATGCCCACCTCGATGGATGTCGTCCCCGCTGGCCCGCTCCATCGTGCCTCCTCGGCCGCTCGACGTCCATGCGGCCAACGCCCGCCTCAACCAACATATTCCCTTCCACTGACCACTGCCGCGGTGGTTGCTGCCCATCTGGGGCATCGTCCTCCTTCTCCATCAATGATAACAACGTTGGTTGTTCATCCTCACACAGGCAGAGAAGTGTATTCATTGCCGGCAATGTCAGGTTCAACAGCACTACTTCCATTTTTTTCCATATGACACTCACTTATGCTTTTGGGTATTTCAGCGACAGAATTCTTCGATTGAAATTCCGTATGTTTTTGTGCATCTATATGAATCATGCTTGCAGGCTGCTAAGATATTTCTGGGTGTTGGTTTACAACTGTGCAAATTTATAAGAGTTCATTCATTCAGTGCTGATCATCTCAAGTCTCAACATAATGATATTTGCTTTTCTACGGTATGAATTCTAGGGAAGAAATATGCCCTGTTGTCTACTAATTTTTGGTTACTTTAAAGCTTTATCTGTTAATAAGGATTCCAATGCAATTAGAATTCATGGTCTGCTGCTTCACGAATATGCTACATTGATTCCATCATGCATATTAATTACCTGTCGAAATATTTCGTTATGAATTTTGTTTCCTGCTTATTCTCATTATGACCGCAGCAACGATGGCATTCTTTCTTTTGTTTCTGTCTACATGCATGGACAGATGTGGTCCTAAATATTGTAGTATTTGTTCAGACAATGGATATACATGCTCATCGGCTGCGTTCCCATGAACCAGCGGTAGCTCGATTGATTATATATATTGACTTGAACGTTCCATTTTTCCAGGTGACATATGAGGTCCTGCTCCTATAGGTTGATTGCTTGGTGGAGTAGAATGTAGCAAGTATCTTAGGACATGACCAGATGTGAATGCAGTGACATCAATGTTTGGGCTTCAGTAAATAGGAGGAACCAAAGTAGCAAAGAAGGCTCCTGAGCTCATGAGGCATATTTTTAGGTATTTCTTTGTGTCATAGCATTTTTATCCCTGTGAACGAAGCTGATCTCCCAGTCAATAATTCTTTCCGATTGTGAATACAGGTGCTTCAGGTTAATAGTTGGCTTCTTTCAAAACGAACATATCAGTGGTTCGTATTCTACGCATATGTGTCTGACATGTTGACATGTCTTTCTGCAGGTTGGCGATTGACAATTTTGTATTGTATGAATCTATAAATAACTAAAACATGCATGTGATTAATGGTTGATAGAAATTTGGCTTCAATTTAGTTCTGTCAATAAGATATTGTGATCTAACTCCATTCTCTTCCATGCCTGACACCAGTGATTCTTGCTGTAAATTTGTACTCCTCTTCAAATTAACTTTCAGAACTGTCTTTACAATTGCTTCACTGGTATCATGACAATATGAAAAAAAGAAGTATGTATGTCACTATTACTTGATGCTTAGAGCTCAAACCCATCTATGCAAACAAAAAGGATGTATCTTTTCGAAGTTCCTGCAATGTATGCAGGGATGATTATGAAGGGATGATCATTTTGTTCCTGCAATACCACCTTGGATTTTTTCAATGTATTTTAATCTTTGAATAATGGACATTAACAACTATTGCCCCATAAGAATATGGATATCTTTCATGGTTTCAAATTGAAGACTCCAATAAATCAACTCTAGCTATATTTGGTGGATAATTCAGCTGATGTTTGGACATCAATGGAATGTATGCTATGCATATATTATACAAGTTCTCTTCAAATTGAACTTGACTGTAAGAGTTCAATGTGTGTCCATTTTCCACATAGTATTTACAATTGTGCCTATTCATATATCACAAATGCACAATTACAAGTTGATCTTTTAATATCAATTAGATTTATACATTTGAAAATTAAAATTCATGTAGAAATACACCTATCTGAACCAGCATCTTCAATCTTTCCAAGCGTTGTTACTTCATGAGTGAATAGCTAGGAATCTTTTAGAGCCAGCAAATCTAATCACATAGGGTGTTTATTATAAAAAATATATTTTCAATCACTAACATAACATAAAAATACTATTATATGGCCGTTCTTTTGCCCTGAACATTGGAAAATACATTGATTTACATATGGTGAATGAATCAATTCTACTGTCTCAAAGATTTAGCTTCTGATTTTCTTTATATTGGGTGAGACTCTGAGTTAGATTCATGTAGATTTTAAGTTGCCAATATGATCGGCTAAATTGACACTTTATACCACACCGAAAGGATTCATCTGGATCATTCAGTCAGCATATATGACGAATAGCATGCAATCTTCTCTTTTTTATATACTAATATATTACTATAATATGTCCTGACTATCTAAAAGCAGAACTACCTTGCATTGACTTTAAGGTGAATGATTGGAATTATAGATGTGCTTTCTATATAGTGGGAGTTATACTACTCCCTTCGTTTCAGCTATAAGACGTTTTGACTTTAGTCAAAGTCAAACTGCTTTAAGTTTGAAAGTCTGTAAAAAAAAGAAGTAACATTTTCAACCCAAGATAAATTTATTATGAAAATATATTCAATTATTGTTTGATGAAATTAATTTAATATTATAAATATTACTATATTTGTCTATACACTTAGTCAAAATTGAAACAGTTTAACTTTGACTAAAGTTAAAACGTCTTATAACCTGAAACGAAGGGAGTATTACTTTTGCTCCATAGTCGAGCAAGAAAAACATAGCCTTCTCTATTTACGAAGTGCAGGTCTTCTTCTCCTTTAAGTAATTTACATAATGTTGGTTATTTTTATTTTTATAGTTATGTGAGGATATATGTTTTATAATTTTTGATTAAATAGATTGTATTTCGGAAGATGTAGTTTTCGAAAATATTATTGTAATTATGTACTCCAGTGGTATATTATGGAAAACGTGCTGACGTGCATGATTACTATGTGTGTAAATTGCGAGACGAATCTTTTAAACCTAATTGCGCTATGATTTGACAACGTGGTGCTACAATAAACATTGCTAATGACGGATTAATTAGGCTTAATAAATTCGTCTCGCGGTTTACAGGAGAATTCTATAATTTGTTTTGCTATTAGACTATGTTTAATACTTCAAATATTTATCCGTATATCCAATGTGACGCGCCAAAAACTTTCCACCCTTGGATCTATATAAAC
Organism: Oryza glaberrima; assembly: GCF_000147395.1. NCBI lineage: Eukaryota > Viridiplantae > Streptophyta > Magnoliopsida > Poales > Poaceae > Oryza > Oryza glaberrima. The sequence continues at coordinate 528,641 of NC_068328.1, forward strand.
ACAGCCTTTGCCTATTTGAGCCCAAATCATAAGATTGTGTCGCTCAACAGGCCTAGTGGCCCAAAGGCTGCAATTGTTGATGCAAAAGCCCATAGTACACGGCGGACAGGACACGGTCTCATTTCCACTTTACACCCCGAAATATTTTTGACCGACCGATTTGCTTCGCTGGCGTTGCCGTATTATACACGTTTGCACGAAACGTACACAGTCCAGGGACCAAACCGTAAAATGACCCCCTTTCCAAAGACTCCGGCCATAAATAACAAGTCATTTTTTCCCAAGTCAAACCTTCTATTCCTCCTCCTCCTCCTCGCCAAGCCATCGGAATTTTCCCCCAAATCCACCGCGTCGCCATGGCCGCCGCCGCCGCCCGCCTCCTCCTCCTCGCCGTCGTCGCCGCGGTGTTCCTCCTCTCCCCCGCGGCAGCCGGGCGCCCCTGCGGCCACGCCCAGACGCTCCTCATCTCCTTCTCCTCCGTCTCCAGGCCCAACCCCGACCCCAACAACCCCACCCCCCTCACCACCACCGTCGTCACCGTCCTCCGCGTCCGCCGCCTCGGCCCCCACCATCCCCTCCAGATCCCCCGCCCCGATCCCCTCCCCGCCGCCTCCGACGCCGCCTCGTCCGTCCAGGAGCGCGCCAAGGACATCCTCGTCGTCGTCTCCGGCCTCCTCTTCGGCTTCGGCTGCGGCGCCCTCACCGCCGCGACCATGTACCTCGTCTGGTCCCTCCTCGCCTCCACCTGCGCTCCCTCCTACGACGAGGTCTACGGTGAAGACGACGACGACGAGCTGTCCGACTCCGAGAGCCCCAAGAAGGCCGGATACGTCATCATCCACGACGCCGAACAGTACGTCGGCGGTAAGAACTAGGGGTGGGGAATTGGGCTATCTTGCCGATGGCCAATTTAAGAATTTGTGATAAATGATCGCGTGGATTTGCGGGGTATATATACTACTATTAGCACCTATATATGTGTTGCGTCTGTCTGACTCAGTATGTGTGTGTGATTTCGAAAAGAAACAAATTATGAATACGCTCTTGATGTTTTCTTACATAATTATAATTTAAAGTGAAACTGAAGTGTCCTTATTTATTGATCATGAAACATGGAACATATTTGGTTCTTCTGCTCAGAAAAATTGCAATATGTTGAGTACAACTTCTGGTAAATTATACTAGCTAGTTTTTCTACTCATGTTTTGTGCCGTTGTGGTCAGTGAATGTGCAGAACTTTCTACCCTGAAAGGGCTAACATATTTTGGTAGGCCATCCATTTTGGATGGAGGATCACGATGTAGTCCATTCTGGAGCAAACTGATTATTTTTCCATATACTGTATGCTAACAGCTGATGTTTGTTCCATTTCTTCTTAGAACTTGTCCATCCGGCCATACCCTTGACTGTGACTGTCCAACCTATTTTACAATAGATTTGTCTTGATGTCTTCATTTAAAAGATGCTAGGCGCAGTTTCTTTGGGTTCAGACATTCGATATGGCACTGAATTGAGTTTTTTTTCTTCATTCGTTTGGTTAGCATTTGCGTAGAGTTTACCGTACCAGTAGTATTTTTGGTAGCAAGTTACTGGAATGATATTTGCTGTTCAGTAGTTTCAAGGCTTAAAATAAACCTTATGAGCATATGCGGCACCTGAATGCTTGTTATCTTAAGATAAATTTGAAGCTAACATGGTGTAGGATACTTCTGAACTATTTATCTTTCAGTGCCCATTCAGATACTAGCAAATTATGGCGGATGTATTTCAAATGGCCTTTTCTGTAGGTGTTTTCATTTTTCTGAGTAAAAGCTACTTAATCCAGAATGCCATCGGCCTTTTCTCCTATGATGAAGGCTTAATCTCTACACTTCTCCATGGCTTTGTACATGTGTAACCAACAGCCAATGTGCCAAACACTAGTTTGGAAACTGACTTCTGTCACTTGTTCTTGGTTTTGTTTTTTCCCCTTACACCTCTACCTATCATGGATGCTTTTGCTCAGAATGTTGGAGATTGTAGTGTGTGTACTCTTGAACTGCTCTAATAATTTTGGTTTACTCCTAATAACTCAATTCCAGTTCATTGGCTTTACTGCATTGCATCAGTATGTCATGTGGTTGATGGTTTGGCTTTCATACTGTCAAACCTCCCTCAGAGATCCAAATTAATTGCATGTCCTGCATTTACCCTACTTTATGTTTGTTCCAATGATTTAGGAGCTTTAGAGGTGTGTACCTTGCATTTTGTAAACACTTTAGGTAAACCTTTTGTGGTCTGGTTGTATAATGATCAGATGGTTTCCTAGTTGTTGTAGTATTTGTTGGCTTATGCTGCATCCAATTCTCTCTGTCGGCATATGAAGTCGCTGTTTTGAGTATTAACGGTGTATAAGTTTAATCAATCCATGTTATTGTCTTATTGATGCATGCCCTTTGGTTGTACACTTGTACTATGATGTTTAGCACAAACACCAGATTGTGCCGCTGCTGCAAAAAATTGTATCTGCAGATTCTGTGACGAAATACGTACTAGTAGTAGTTTGAAACAACGTAAACATCGCATTTGTACTGTTTTATTGGACGTCTTTGGTCTTCAGTGACCTAGTGACCGTTTTGTCTGCACTGCTAGTTCTTGAATCCATAATCACGACACATGAACTAGCTATTCGAGGCTTCAGATTTGGACATTATGGGATGAGAGCGAAAAAGAAAATGGTTGATCTCGTCGTCGCTTGCATTAGTATACTGATTGCATAGAAACTTCCACGGGAGAAGTCCGGTCAAGACGTAGATTTCTCCGCGAATCTCTCTTCCGTCATCAAGTTCTTTATCCCCTCTTCTAGAGGAGGAGGATGTGGCCGGTGACAGCAAGAACACGCATGGTGTGGATGTGCTGGGCTACATCGTTGATGTCTATAAATAAGTTCATTTTAGGTCCCTTAATTTGTCGTCGAGCTTAAAACTCGTCGCCGTCCGGGATTGCCGGGGAGCTTCTTGGGCCGGGAGGAGGCGCTCAGGCGTTCTGCGAGGAGGGAAATGACCGGGATGGAGACGAAGAGGAGCACCGACAGCACGAGCGGCGCCGGCGATGAGGATTGGATCTCGGTGCTCCTGGAGAAGAGAGAGAAGAGAGACAAAGAGTTGTCGCTGATACGTGAGGTCCACGTGAGTCCTACTTCCCACATCAGTTAAAACTAGCCACTATACTATCGTGGGACCGAAGTTGATAGGTATTGTGAGTTGGAGGTTGAGCTATGGCGCTGGTATTTCGGTTCGGGACAAATTCAGGGCATGTTTTGGGGAGTTTATGGCAACTGAAGATCCTTATAGAAACTATAACTCTAGAAGCTCTCCCAAACAATCTAAAATTTTCACTCAAATTCTAAGAAAATGTAGTTGTAGAATCTAACAAATGAACTAGAAGACATGAGCTTATCCAGATTATCTCCAACCCAAGAGTGTTAGACTCGCGGCAAATCACGGGATCTAATGTGAACTTATTCCCGTCTGATATAGATCGGCCCAATAACAACCCAAAATCCCCAGTAATTCCTAAACGCGGCCCACAAGACAGCATCGCCTCCCCCACCTTCTTCCCCGATCCCCTAGGAGGCTTCAACCCCCGCATCCGCCGTCGCCTGCGCGCCGCCGGAGGCCGGAGCCCGCCGCCGTGGGATACTAGTCCAGCTTGGAAGCGGGGAGGGAGAGGCTCCAGCCAGTGTGCCGAACCCTACCCTTCCATTCTGACCCACCACGCCATGGCGGAGCCCACGCCGCCGCCGTCGAACGCCGGGCTCCGCATCCTCCTCAGCAAGGACCGGCCACCGGCCTCCTCTTCCTCCGCGTTCGCCGCCGCTACCTCCGCCGCCGTCTCCAGCCACACCGACCGCGACCGCATCATCGTGAGTTGTCCACTCTCCTATCTCGTATGCCCCCGGGGGTGCCAGTGTGGGAGGATGACATGAACCGAGGGTTTTCTGTCAATTTGCGCGGAATCGTTTCTGTGTTGTGGAGTAGATTTAAGAAATCTCGTTTGTTCACAGGGAGTGTTCCGGGATGCGCTGTCTAGGACTGAATCCCCTGAAGCTTTTGCCCTTCAGGCCGTTCAGGATGCGATTAAACCTCAGGTACACAATGCACCATAGTCAGCCATGCTTGTAGGCTTGTAGCTTTCTCATAGATAATGGATTACTGTACTTGATGTTCCTTGTGTTGTCTTGTGCATACACACGTTTTTAAGTTGGTCGCTCATCTGATTTTTGCAGAAGCAAACTGTGCTCGTTCTGGAGGAGAACCAATCCTTAGAAAATGCTCTACGCAAATTGCTGCAGGAACTTGCAGTAAGCTTCCTTACCACGCATGTGCCTGCACTAGTCTTTGTTCTCTGTAACAACACTATTACAAAGTAATGTGGTAGTAGATGATTTTTTTTTTTTTGGGGTAACTGTCTCACATTTACAAGTTAGCGTAATGCAACATTGCAACTTCTCCTTTCTCCATACATTTCATTAAGTTTCTATCTTCTGTCTAATAACCGTCTGCAAGTATTTACCATGCACCTGAACGATAGGTAGTTCTATTGTTGAAATTGTGCAATCCTTACTTGCCTGTCATGCAGCCCTATAGATTAATGCTTGTTGCTGATTTCGTTTCATATCTATATTTGTAGTCATCTGCAGTTCAATCTGGTAAAAGAATAATGCAATATGGGGATAATGAAGAAAATAATTGCCCGATAACACGTCTTCTTGGTTAGTTGGAACCTTTTTACTGCTCCTTTCTTCACATTGGTTCCTGAGCACTATTTAGAGATTTATATGTTTTCTCTTGAGAGATCTTTTTTTTTTTCATGTTAGATATCGTGCTTTACCTTTGTGAAAGAGGGCATGTTGAGGGAGGTATGGTATTCCAGCTGTTAGAAGATCTGACAGAAATGTCAACTATCAAAGACTGCAAAGATGTATTTGGATATATTGAGAGCAAACAAGATGTCTTGGGGAAGGTAATTGAGAATTTGTCTTTTGTACTACATTTTGTAAAATTGGTGCTTGTAAGGCACATATGATGCATGCAGTTGTTTTGCTAATGGGGATTGCCTCATTGAGTTGTTTGTAGCAAGAGCTTTTCGGGCGTGGCAAGCTTGTTATGCTAAGAACTTGCAACCAACTACTTCGAAGATTATCAAAGGTTAGATTCATCTGTTTTCTTATGCATACTCTGCTATCTACTTTGTCATAGTCCGATTGTCTGTAGATTGAAATCATTCTGCACTTTCTTTATTTTCTGTGCTGAGCAGTTTTATCAAGTACTAAGCTGACTGCTGTGCTCACTGTTCAGTAAGATCTTTGGTAATGACATATTTACTGTAAAAATACCGAGCTATTGGGCATATCATAAAAATCAAATTATACACAGCAATGTTGTGGTCCCTTTGCTTTAGTGAGTATTGAACAAGTATATTCTTTACATTTCTCGGAGTTTTGACATCCTATAAGGTTGTGTTCTGTACTAGCATTGATACCCTTTGTTCTGAAATACCACAGGCAAATGATGTGGTATTCTGCGGACGTATTATCATGTTTCTAGCACATTTCTTCCCATTATCGGAACGTTCAGGTTTGCATATTTTGCATCTCTCTTTTCCCTCCTAGACAGACCCTTATTGGCAAGGAGTGCATAACTACTTTTTCCTTGTTTTTCTATTTTATCAGCTCTCAATATCAAGGGGGTTTTTAACACATCAAATGAAACAAAGTACGAGAAAGACGCTACAGATGGTGAGTATGACTATCCTGATAAAAAAGTATTTATTATTTTTTTGTTGTGTGTTTTTCGTGTGACTTTATTCAATTTTTTAATTCTTCAGTCAACTGTTCTTGTAAAAGGATAGAGCTCCCTAATGTAAGCCTTTTTTTTTTCTCAGGAATTTCTGTGGATTTCAACTTCTACAATACCCTATGGAGTCTGCAGGTGGCTGCTTTGTACCCTGCCATTCTGTGGGATTCAAAAATCATAATTGATCCCTGACAAGCTTCTTAACTCTTAAACATTACTCCCTCCGTATTTTAATGTATGACGCCGTTGACTTTTTGACAAATGTTTGACCTTTCGTCTTATTCAAAAAATTTATGTAATTATAATTTATTTTATTGTGACTTGATTTATCATCAAATGCTCTTTAAGCATGACATAAGTATTTTTATATTTGCATAAAATTTTTGAATAAGACGAGTGGTCAAACGTTGATTAAAAAGTCAACGGCGTCATACATTAAAATATGGAGGGAGTATATTGTTTCTCATGCTCATTTGTCTTTTTATTTATGTTCCAGGAGCATTTTAGTAACCCTGCTTTAACTGCTGCAAATCTGACAAAATGGCAAAAGTTTGTGTCCAATTTAACGGTACATCCTTTTGCGCATTTTTACAATTACATGAGCCTTTTTCTTTCCCAATGCAAAATGTTAGTTCTGAACTTCTCGTTGATGTTTACTGTTAATGGAAGTGCAGGTTGTGCTAAGCACATTTGAAGCTCAGCCTCTCAGTGACGATGATGGAAAACTTAACAATCTTGACCAAGAGGAAGATGCTGCTTTCAATATTAAGTACCTGACAAGTAGTAAATTGATGGGTTTGGAGGTAAGAACTTTTTGATCAGCTGATACTAACTTTCTATTATTGTTCACTGTTCATAGACTCATATGACAATTGCTTCTTTGCAGTTGAAGGACCCAAGTTTTCGACGCCACATCCTTGTCCAGTGCCTCATATTCTTCGACTTTCTCAAGGCACCTGGAAAGACTGACAAAGAAGGTCCAACTGGGAGCATGGTTAGTCCACTAAATGACTTGTCTGATTGTTTTCCATCTGAAATTGTGCTGTTACCAAATTTTTAGTATTCACCTATTACTACATGATTGCTCTTGACTTTGTGATAGTCACAACAGCAAATGTGGCAAAGCTAGCATTAGTTCTCATGAAACCATCAGCTCCTTTTTCTGTGCATGGTATGTGAGATCGTAAGTAGTCTGTGATAGCTATTCCCATTTTAGTAGAACCGATTATTATCACTTATTAGCATACTTCTCACAGCGTGTGCTACTGGGCATGTAAGTATTAACAAACACTGATTGCACAAATTGTCCAAACCATATGAAGTTGCTTGGCTGTGCTAGTTTTTAGTATAACTGTGCCAACTAATACCAACTGCCTGCCTGATACAACCAGGTTATAGTGGCTAGTACAGACAATGAATCAGGATTAAGGAAATGCCACTCTGTACTCTGTATTAACTTTATGCTCTCTACAATCAGAAAGAGGAAATCGATTCCTGTGAAGAGCGTGTTAAGAAACTTCTGGAGATAATTCCACCAAAAGGGAAGGAATTCCTACAAAGCATCGAGCATATTCTTGAGCGGGAGAAAAATTGGGTATCCTCTTAGCTGCATGTAAGCAATATTTTATCTTAACATAGTAATTCTCACAACCAATGATTCTGTTCCTGCTGGCTCAACTTGAAGGTATGGTGGAAACGAGATGGGTGTCTAGCGTTTGAAAAACAACCTTTTGAAAAGAAACCAGGCCAAGCTGGAGTCAGAAAACGGTATGCTACTTCCTTTCTTCTGGCACTGAATTTGCCATTAGTCTATTATTGGTTCTGCTGTTGATGTGCTACTTGGCCTATCATAATGTGTAACAGTTACAATAGATTTGAAATGATTTTAGTGCTAACTAAAAGAACAGCAGCTATCAACTGTGATATTGTCTTATTAAATACATCCCGCAAAGCATACTGTTTATAATTTTGATGGTACTGGGAGCACCATATCCTAATCATTGTGTCACTGGGAGCATTAACTTCAAATACCCTTTATCTGAATTACCATGGAGCAGACAATTTAGTTATTTTATAATTTTGTGCTGTCAGTTTTTTTAATGTTCGTCAGAAGCATCATGAATTTCACCTGTTTCACATCAACATTCTTATATAGTGTCAACTTACAATGTTATGGATTTAGATGTGTTGTTATATGTATGAAGTTCACAATTTGTGTTCATTTGTGGTAATGCAACTAGTTTCATATTTTTCATGAGTGAAGAGTGTAAGAATGGTCTTTGATATTGATTGCCTCGTTGAGTAGTTGTTTGTGGCATAGGTTTATTTAGAGAAAAGGTAAAAAAAAAAAACAAATTAGTAGGAAATATAGCATAGATTCTTGGAGTTAACAAGCCAGTATTCTACTTCACATCCTCATGTCGATTTGTAATATGAATTCACACAAGAAAGTCCATGTCCAAATGCAATCTAATTCTTTGATATTTTGCTTTCCTTCCTTGTAGTAAGCCAAGGTGGAGATTGGGAAACAAAGAACTTGCCCAACTGTGGAAATGGGCTGAACAAAACCCTGTATGTTCTACCAAGCATCCCATTACTACTATGTTTGACTTGTTACTAATAGATTTGCATAATCCAGTTTAAAAAGGTTCCATCCGTTGAGTTCCCTATCTGTGCCTTTCTGAGTCATTTTCTATCCTTTTGTCATGCAACACTCTTCTATTTGAAGGCATACATCTTCCATTAATCGGCCTTTCTCATCACTTTTTATCATTTTGTGATGCAACTTGTCCAACATTTAAATTCATCATTTTTTAGCATTTATTTTTTTGCATCTGACTTCTAATTTCTCCGTGAGCTGCAGAATGCTCTGACTGATTCTGAACGTATTTGCATGCCATCAGTAACAGAATATTGGAAACCACTTGCAGAAGATGTAAGTGCTTCAATTTATATAGTCATTTTTATCGGTCCTTTTTGCTTTGAGCAAACCAATTTATTAGTGCAATCCTCTAATTATGTGTAACTTACAGATGGATCCATCTGCTGGTATTGAGGATGAATATCACCACAAGAATAATCGTGTGAGTATAGATCCCAGCAACACTATTTCCTGTTGAGATGATTATACTAAAATTTGGTTCTGTGATGACTGTACCAGAACCCAATTAATATACAGGGTATAGCATAGGCTATTTACATTTAGGATCTGGTTTAAATAGGAAGATATATCACCTCTCGTGGAGCTAAAATACAATTATTCTTCTAAGCGAGTACCGCTAAGACTAATGCTAAAAAGCCTGGGTCTATTACCATGTTACAAATGTCATCCAACCTCCCAATTTTTCAGTAGGAGTGGTATTTGTTAGCCTTTATTTGTTGCTCGTATTGGGTGAATATGTTGATCCATGTTGTAATTAAATCAAGCATAAGTGCACTTCTGTGCTTACATTATTCAAATAAAATGTTGAAGTAAGCATATCCACCTTCATTCAATAGAACTTAGGTACTTCATAGTTTATTAAAATCAAGTGCATGATCTACTAGAGCAAATGATGCTGTGCATTGTTATCATGTGTAGCAAAAGAGAATCTGATATAGTTCTGGTCTACTGATGGATCATAGCGTGACATGTCCCACTCCCACACAGTGATAGAGATGGGTTGAATCACATTAGGAAGAAACAAAATATCCTGGGCATTTGTCAGAGTCTCGGTCATGATGAAAACGAGGACTTTGTTTCATAGTACTTCCATGGACACTGAGATCAAGAATTTTGTTTCCATGTGACCTGATAATGAAAACATCATGGTATTTTTATCTCTCCAATATGATTTTGTCTCACGACCAGCATTTTATTTGACAGGTGTATTGCTGGAAAGGGTTACGATTTTCAGCCAGGCAGGATTTGGAAGGTTTTTCTCGGGTATGCATTATGCTATGAAGCCTCACAGCATTCTTTTTCTCATTAATATATGCTGGATGGAAATAATTGTGCATCCCATGACCTCTACTCAATCCCATTCCAGTTTTGTGATTACGGTATTGAAGGAGTTGTACCTCAAGAACTGTTGCCACCTGAAGTCCGTTCCAAGTTTTATTCGAAGCCTGGTGACAAGGCTAAACGACCTAAGAGGGAAGACCCAAAAGGCACTTCAGCTCAACCCAAGGAACAACAGGTAGTTCGCGCACCGTCTTGATCAAACTTGGACGAGCTTTAACTTCCGCAATGCGCTGCTGATATATTTTCGGTGCGTTCCTGTGTGAAGGTTGTTTCAGCCACACCGGAGACCGACGGTGGCGGCAGCGGGGCTGAACCAGAAGAAGGTGCTGTGCCAATGGATTCTGATAATGCCGCGATCGATGAAGGCCGGAAGCAGAGCCCAGAGGAGGTGTCTGGACCTGAAAGCGGGCAGTGCGAGGCTGAAGCCGATGGCGAAGATAACATGAAAAATGAGGCTAGTAAAGACGGTCCATCCGCATAGAACCTCTGCCGGAAGATTTTGTAGTATCCTGTTGCCAGCGTTTCTACTGAGATCGCCCATCTTTAGAGTTACTGTGACCCCCCAGATTGAAACATCCAGGCTCCAGATTGTTTTAAAGAAGATAGAGAGACATGTATCTAGTCCACTGAACACAGAATTTTAATGAATCATCAGTAGCTGACGCCATGCCTTAGCCTGACATGTGTATATAGACAGCTTGTTCGTTGAAGTGTTATCTTGCATCCTGGGTCCCATCCTGTGTGTGTTTACTGTTCGGTGTAGCATACTGCTTGGAGTACACTATAGGAGTACTAGTATGTATCAAGCTCAATTTACCGTACCAGTTTATGGTGACATTAAACTCCTCTATCTCCCTCCAGCCCTCCTTGTGACCGTACCAGTTTTCATATATCAAGAGCGCTGGGCCGATGGCCGCCCATAATCGTATGGTAAATTCAAAAAAACCCCGTTTTGAAATTTAAATTGCCAACTGATACCAGTTTCACACCAAAAATGTTTTAGATCCCGGCGATCGACTTCAAATACCCCATACAAACAACCTGTTTGAATCTCTTTCTCTTAGCCGCAATAAATAATTACATCAATTTCAGAGTAAGTATGGTTGGTTGGTTGGTTTGTTGGGTTTCTCCCCGGCCTCCGGTCAACCACTCAGCAAGCACGAGGCACATCCACACCGTCCGTCCCATCCGTACGTAGCATCTGGACGGCCGAGATGAAGGATGAGACCCCCCAGGCTTGGACGACACAGGTCACGGCTGCTCACGAGCGCACCAGTTCACTCACTCACTTCGCTTGCTTTGCTTGGCCCGATCCTTACCTTTGCTGGCTTGTACTGTACTGAGCCGAGCTGCAATATATATGTCCAGTTCTAGTACAAAGCGAGGAGGAAGAAGACGACTTGGTCACATCGTTCACACACTTCACTCACACAAGAGAGAGAGAGAGAGAGAGAAAGCTCAGAGCTGCTTCCTCCCAAAAGCTTCTTCCAACAACAATGGCGTCGTTCTCTCCTCCTCCCCGCTAAACCGCCGCCGGCGTCCCGACCCGACGTGCTTGTAAGTTCATCTCTATCTCTCTTTCTCGTCCTCTCTTCCTAGTGTGATCTCTCTCTCTCTCTCTCTCTCTCTCTCTCGCTCGCTCGCTCTCGCTCTAGAACCCTAAACCCTCTAGAACCGAACCGAATCGAATCGAATCCGTTTTTAAGTGGCTCGTTGGGTTCTTCTACAGTACGAGAATCGTATTGCTTACCAAGTGGAGTGGTTACTAGTCGCAACTCTCAATTAAGAGCAGCAACATTTTGTCTCTTTGGATTTCTCTCCTCGCTTCGCATAACCCTCCATTATCATGTTGAAAACCATCCAATCTATACCTCTGAATAACTGATTCACACCACTGATTTCTTTGAGATTTTCGTCGGTGTTTTTTTTACCCCATCCATCCATTTATCTTAGATTGATACAGCAGTTGTACCCATGACGTGATAGTAGTAGTAGTTTTCCGTCATCAGAAAAAAAAGGGTGACGATTTGAAACCACTCCAGGTCTCTCCTGATGATAAAAAAGTAGAGAGGAGATGCACTAGAAGACAGTGAGTAATTCCATTGCTGGGCACACTAGTACTGCACCCATGTTGTCCTCTCATGTGCAATGAAAATGACACTTGCTATCCCTTGTCCAACCGTGTCACTGTAGCACTAAAACCCTTTTCCTTTCCTGGCGCAAAAATCATCAAAATTATTTTTGTCCAACTGCAAAAGGCAAAACTAATTGAATGAACCACTAGTACTAATTGACAGTAGGTTTAGTTTTGACAGTGTGGCACCCGGGTTATCCATTCGAAATGCTATATTTAAAAAAAAACTTTTTTTTGCACACTGACTCCAACATGCCTCGGTCACTGTAAAATCGATGAACCCTACAGTAGGGAGGAGTAGCACTGCACACACAGTACGGTCGGCACGGGCTAATGGCCTATCCCGTGCGTTGAGATTCGGGACGGGGGTTAGCGCAACAAGTCAAGTTCTCCTGTCCTGTCATGTCCCGCCTCCAACAGCGACAACACCTCTCCTCGCCGCGCCTTTCCTCACGTCTGCTCCTGCACAAATACTGTTCATCAGTATTGGATTCTACAGCCTTCACCACCACGCCACGCGATGCGCCTGCACACACGCACACAGTATTCTCCACAATTTTTTACAGTACTGTATAGGATTAGAGTAGTATCATGTCACAGTGAAAGAGACGAGGCTGTGCAGTGTAACGTTGTCTGTTACTACTGCTAACCCTTGGGCCTTGTGTCAGGTTGCCTGCATCTGCGACAAGGCGAGAAGAGAACGGGGCCCAAGCCCACGCCTCGCCGAATCGCGTCGGTGCTTTGGATCGTGGCCATGGACATGGAGACGGAGAAGCAGCAGCAGCAGACGAGGTGCCCGCCTTGGCTCCAGGCGGCCATTGCAGGTTCGCCCGTTACTCCCTCCCTCCATTCTCATCTCTGTTTCTTTAATTGCTCATTCTCACTTGCTTAATTTACTCATCTCTGTGCACTGTATCTTCGGTGCTCGTATGAATGCAAGTAGTTGTTGCTAGTAGTACTAGTACTAGCAGAGTAATTAAATTAAAACATGGGGAATTAAATCCTCTGCTGCAGTATGTGTACTCACTAGGCAGGCAGGCAGTGGATATGAGCACTGACACAGTAAGTATAGAGATCTTGTGGTTAAACAGTCAAATTCTCTCCTCCTCACTCATCCATCCTGTGATGAAATCTCTGAGCTGATACAGCGCACATTGATATGTCACGGGTGTCCTGTGATACGCATTCATGGCCCCCCATGATTCTCCGTTTTTTACCCCCATCCATCACTGCACATTGCAGTACTACTCCTACTTGATCTGCTGCATGTCATGTGTCTGGTCCGCGTGCTACCAGTCATCTTCCTCTAGCTTACACACAGGCTTTGCATCCTTCATGCTCCAGCCGTGTCACTGGCTCACTGCTCTGCCATGGATCATCCAGGACATGAGCATCTCGTAAGCTACAGTTATTCTCCATAGCCACTACTGTACTCACTCTCCTCCCGTGGGAGTACCTGCTTCTATCACAGATTCACAGTACTGTGTTGACAGGCAATGTGGGTGATTGCTGACATGTGTTTGTTGCTTCTCGTTTGTTTCTTCACTCGCCTTGGCGAATCTCTTCTGGATGATGATGACAAGCCGGTGGTTTGTTTCTTCTACACTGGCCTCTCGTCTCTTCCTGTGTGCTTCGAAATTTGAAATTTGAACCCGATTCTCTATGCGTGACAAACTGTTTGGCACCAATCATTCCAAAGTCAGCCCCATTCACCACCGGAGTACACCAAAAGACAAGAACAGACACAGCTCGTAGCTAGGCTTGGCATCTCCATGACAACATCATTCAGCTCACCTTCCCTTTTACCCGCCACTTCCTTTTTACTCCACCACACTACAGTACATGCTAGTACTACATGTCTTGTTCTTTTCTAGTGTAGCGCTAATTTTATCTGAAATTTTGGTAGGATTTGAATTTGAACAAATTTGATTAGGAGTAGTAACAAAGAAGATTAACTAGTTATAAAGAACAAAGCAAAGGTCCCCATCGTTTGGCTTATTTCCTAATAAGCCAAAACGGTTTGTTAGGAAATAAAAATGGATTCCCCGCAAAAAAAAAGAAATAAAAATAGATTTGTAGGTAAAACTTTTACAAATGTGTTCTTGGTGATTTAAAAGCCAATGTTAAAAAAAAAACTACGTTAAAAATATCTCAAAATTAAGCTTGAAATTTTAAAATTTGGCTTTTCTTTGGCTGATTAGGCCATCGGAACCAAAATTTGTTTGAGCTGATGATGATCTGACGTGTGCAAAATGGTGATGGGTTTTGTAGACATCGAGCAGCGGGTGCGGGCGCTGGCGGTGAGCGTGCCGGAGGACGCGGCGGCGACGGCGACGGACCACTCCTTCGCCGAGCGCGCCGAGAACTACTACCACAAGCGGCCGCAGCTGCTGGCGCTGCTCACCGACCTCCACCACCGCTACCTCTACCTCGCCGACCGCTACTCCCAGTCTCTCCTCGCCGCCAACAAGCCCTTCCACGCCGCCGCCTCCTCCTCCGACTGCGGCTCCTCCGACGTCGACGACCGTTCCTCCGACGCCGGTAGCTCCCTCTCCTTCCAGCCTCCACCCGCCACCAGCAGCAGTGTTCGTGATGCCGTTGACGCTGAGCTGGTGGTGGCGGAGCTGGTGGCCGCTTGGATTGATCGGGAGATTCTCGCCGACGAGGCGGAGCGGCGGAAGGCGGAGTCGGCGAGGAAGATCGAGCTGCAGGGGAGCCTCGTGGAGGTGCTGGAGTCGGAGAGGCTGGTGCTGCTCGGGGAGAACGCGCGGGTCGGGTTCCGCGCGTCGGCGGCCGAGGAGGAGGCGGCGGCCGCGGCGGCCGAGCTGGGTTACATGCGGCGGCGCGCGGCGGAGATGGCGCGGTTGGTGGTGAAGCTCCGGGAGGACCACCGGGTGTGCATGCTGGGGCGCAAGATCGAGGCGCTGCAGTCGCAGGTCTACGGGCTGGAGCTGCGGAACCGGGAGTGCTACGAGGCCATGGCGGCGTGGGAGGCGGAGAGGAAGGTGGGCCTCGCCGAGATCGAGCGGCTGCGCGCGGACAACAAGCGGCTGGCCGCGGAGGCCGCCATGGCCGCCGCGGCGAGGCGGAAGCGGAAGGGCGGGAACGGAAGCGGGTGGCTGTGGTGGGCGCGGGTGCGGATGGCGGCGGAGTGGACGCCGTGCGCGCCGGCGGTGAGGAAGGTCGGTGAGCAGATCAAGCACGGCGGCGGCCGGAAGGACGTCAAGTACAACGCCGGCGGCTGCTTCTGCCTCTAGTTTGGATTTTGGCGGGATGGTTTCTTTTTGGGTGGGTCAATGTTCATTTTACCCCTTGGATTGTGATGATATTGCGTGCAAGTATCAAGGAGGGGAGTAGTAATAGTAATCAGGTTATGGGATTATGCAGAGTGAGAGAGAGAGAGAGAGAGAGAGAAATTAATTAGCGAGAGGTTAATTAGCTTGTAAAATGGATCAGTTGCATGTTGGTGGTAAAACTAGTGTACTGAGACTCAAGTATATAATATTATGACATGTTCTAAGAATCTATAAAGATGGATGTATTGAGACTCTTATGGTTTGAGTAATTCTGATACTGATCTCGACCGGCCCAATTGCACGTGATGGGCCAACCAAATGAATCATATCACAGAGACGGCCCGGCCCAGTATGAAGGAAGGAGACGGGATGGGCCGTGCTTTTCCGTTGCGGAAACAAACAGATTTCTTCGACGAAGAAAGGAGTCGTGGCGTGGTTTAGGGTTTCGGAGGCAAAGCTAGTTTAGACGATGTTGAGATAGAGGCTGCTGTTTTAAAACTATGGAATTTCACAGAAGAAGAATCCCTTCCATACTTTAATTGGTGGAACAAGATGAGAAATTTTTTTTTGAAAATATACTATTTATTCTTTTTCTATTAGAAATATCCCGGATGCAATTTTATTCGCACAAATATACCATTGATAGCTCGGTGTCGCGTGGCGAGACTACGAGACCGAGCGGTCTTTGCATCCTCAACCAGCGATACCGGTGGTATATTTGTGCTAAAAAATTGCATCAAGAATATGCAAGGCAGGAAACTGTGTGCTTCAATAAGATAATTTAGTATCAGCTTCAGGTGAGCAAAGGCAACAAAATATGAGCTACAAAAGGTCGGAGAATGTTTTATAGTACAACATATGTGATTTGTATGGTCTTCAGCTATATTTCGTCCAACAATATGCATTACTACACACTCTCAATTCTCATCAAATATGTAGCTATTGGAATCACGTGCTTCTCTTTTTCCAAATATTCACATATGGATCATATGGTTACCTTTAAATCTACAAAAAAGAACCATATCCTTCTCATGGTGCTATCTGCAAGGGAGTAACTTTAGTAGCTAGTAGTTTTCTTTTAATGTGGAATTCATGCTGTAAGTTGTGAATAATAGTGGGAAGATAAAATTACCATGCTAAACCTAACACTTAAATCTGAACTGTTGTTGAAAATAGATGCTCTAAGATGAATATATTGTTCATGCCTGTGAGCTACCTCACCCATTCGATATATGTTCAAAAATGTTTTAAAAAATAATTGTGCTGAAGCTAAACCACACAACCTATGCATCATCGTAATGGCTTTTGTGTGTGATAGATATATATACGCAATGCAAATTACAAAACTACAGTTTATACGACTATAGGAGGAGACCCCATTGATCAAAGAAGAAACCCTAAGTCCTTCGCTACTTCCTCCGTCCTAAAATAAGTGTAGTTTTGCACTATTCACGTTTAACATTTAACCATTCGTCTTAATTGAAATTTTTTTATGATCAGTATTTTTATTGCTATTAGATGATAAAATATGAATAGTATTTTATGTGTGATTAAATATTTTCAACTTTTTCACAAATTTTTCAAATAAGACGGATGATCAAACGTTGGGCACGGATATCCACGACTGCACTTATTTTGGGACGGAGGTAGTATTAAATTGGGCCAAGATCAAAATAGATGGGCCCCATGTGGTGGCTACTACGTTTGGAATAAGTTCACTTGGTGACCCTCAAAAGTGATTGAAATCTAATCCGTAACCCTAAACCACAAAACCGGATATCTTGACCCCCCCCCCAAACTATGAAAATCGGTGCAATTTGACTCCCTCGGCGGTTTTGGAGGGTGGTTTCGCTGACGTGGCGCTAACGTGGCGGTTTTGGAGGGTGGTTTCGCTGACGTGGCGGTATTGACCTAGTCTGTGTGCTGACGTGGCACTTAGGTGGCATTTCAATTAAAAAGTTATACATGGGACCCGTTTGTCATTCACACACACAATTGTGGGGCCCACTGACATGTGGGCCCCACACGGCATCTTCTCCCTTTCTTCTTCCTCCCCTCCCTTCTCTCTTTCTTTCTCCGTCTCCCGGGGAGCGAGCGGCGGCGAGAGCTAGCTGGAACGGCGGCGGCCCGCGGGCGGCGAAGGTGGGCGGCAGCGGGAGGGCGGCGAAGGTGGGCGGGAAGGAGAAGCAGGTCGCCGCGGCGACTTCGAAACCGCGAGGCGGAACCACTCGAGGAGAGGGATGAGGGCGAGCGCGTCGCCGAGGAGGTCGTCTCACGCCGTCATCCCCCTACTCGGCCGTCCATCGAGAGGAGAAGTGCCATGATCCGGCCGCCGCCGCCGCTTCCCCTCGTCCTCCCTCTGCCACGAGTCGTCGCCGCCCTCGTCCGCCCGCCCTCTCACCGCCGCCGGCTCCCCACGTCCTCCCACTGCCCCAAGCCGCCGCCGCCCTCCCGCCCGCCGGCCCCCATCCCTCATCCGCCGCTCGCACCGCCGCCGGCTCCCCTCGTCCTCCCACTGCCACAAGCCGTCGCCGCCTTCCCGCCCGCCGGCCCCCATCCCTCATCCGCCGCTCGCACCGCTGTTGGCTCCCCTCGTCCTCCCACTGCCACGAGGCGCCGCCCTCACCCACCCGTCCTCCCGCCCGCCGGTTGCGGCGTCGAAGACCTGGTCGGCGGTGGCCGAGCTCGCCGTACCCCGCCGCGTGTGCCTCCCGCCGCCGCCACTGTGGTCTCCTCCATCTTCGCCGCGGTGGAGCTCAGCCCGGGCGCCGCCGCCGTCTCCACCGCTCGCCGCCGTCGCCGCCCGCCGCGGGAGAGTGAGAGAGGGAGCGGTGGGGAGAGATAATGAATTGAGGGAGGGGAGAGAGAAAGGACACGTGGGTCCCACAATATGTGTCAATGACAAATGGGTCCCACACATATTTTTAATTCTAAATGCCACCTAAACGCCACGTGTAAAGGAGACCCGATCAATACCGCCACGTCAGCGAAACCACCCTCCAAAACCACCATGTCAGCGCCACGTCAGCGAAACCACCCTCCAAAACCGCTGAGGGAGTCAAATTGCACCGGTTTTCATAGTTTGGGGGTCAAGATATCTGGTTTTGTGGTTTAGGGTTACGGATTAGATTTCAATCGCTTTTGAGGGTCACCAAGTGAACTTATTCCACTACGTTTTGTTCATCCAACGCCTGATAAGCAATCTAATATAGTGATCCAACGGCTTAGAATTGATGATGATGTGGAACATTGAGATTTGAGCTTTATTATTAGGGTCTTAATTATAGTTCATGGGTCATGATTTTATAGTAAGAAGGGATTACAACAAGCTGATCGAGCAGCTGAGCCACTCCAGCTTTTGATTCGGTATTCTCGCATTTTCTCGCAGTTGCTATTGTTTCACGCTTAAATTTTCACCGAAATAAGAATTCAGAACAGGTGGGAATTGATCTGAAAGACAGAGGAACGGCTAATTGCCACTACTTCAGCAGGAGTAGTATTTGATTTAACTTCCAACAGGAGAGCAGATAAGCACATTCTCAAAGCTCCAGTTTCAGACTTGTGCCCTTCTCTGAAGCTCAACAATCTAGCAACAAAGTCATCTCGATGCCCATTTCGTTAATGAAATGGGAGAGACTCCCCTCTCTTTCGTTAATAAATCGCGGGGCAGCGTGGTCGCTTTCGATGCACACATTTCGCGTCCACATGGCGCACATAACGAATTCGCCCTTCATCTTCTCGCTCATGTCGCACGAAACCCCACATATCGCCATCTCTCTGCTACTCAACGATGTATGGCCATGGACACGCCGACGATGCAATGCATATGCATATGCATATGGTCATGGCCTTCCATTCCATTCACTCTGGTCTGTCTCTGAACGCTCTTGATCAATTCAGTACTGCTAGTACTAGCTTGTTTAATCCACGACAACCCCAAGTGACATCCGGGATCAACGGCCAAATGACTCCCACGCATCCATAAATGTTTCAGCACAAAAAGGTAAAAAGCAATGAAGGAGCCTGCCCAGGATATATTGCAGGGAACCGCCGGAGCAAAACCTGCTCTCCTTTTTAAACCAAAACTCTTCCGTAATCTCAACGGCGTCGCTCTCGCTGCTTCTGTAATAATCAGGCTACTCTTAATAAGTCCACCAAATCGAGAAATCACAGCACTGAACAAGTGCTCTAATAATTGTGTTGTCTGCGTGTCACTATGCTGATAGCTTCAGTGACTGAGAGCATGATATAGCATCACTGCACGGAGCAGTGTGATCACTGAGCTATCATGCCACCGACACAAGGCCAACTCAATGCAGTAGCAACAGCTGCCCTTCTTTTCTGGACAGAGGCGTTTCTGTCCCAATTCGATGGCTGACCATGACACTCATACTACTGCTACACGTTGATTTTTGTATTCTATTCCCAGCCCTGCAATCCAGGACAGGAGGTGAATGAAAGAAGATATTTGGACCATTTCGTGACAGAATGTAGTTTGCTTTGATGAGTGATATATATTAGTACAATGATAATAATGCTCTACTGCTACTTGAAAGCTGCTTTTTTGTCCAAGAATTCCATTCAAACACCTACCTAACCAAAAGCCACTGGATCTGGAAAGAGACCGGTTGTTAAGGTCGTTATTAGTGTATGAACTAAATTAAAACGCTTTCATCAGTTAGAGAGAGTCCTTCGTTTGTTTGTCCTGACCATGCATGCCAAACCTTATTTGACCTATTCGGTGCTTGTCATGTGTTCAGTTGCTGACTTTTGGTGATGTCTAATTTCAGAAGGTCTATACTTAAGTTGCTTTCAAGTACATATATTCTACTACCATTTTTCTTTTCTTTTCCTTACCATAGGCCGGCTGCAATGCACTAGATTGTTGCTTTGTTAAACAGGTTATGATGATCCTAACTGCTTGTACAGCCATACTGAACTCTGAAAGTAAAAAGGAAACGGAGCGCTTATTTGCACTGAGGACATTCAGAGAACATGAGCCGTGCTATTAAAGAAAAAAAAAATCGAAGATCGACAACACGAATCCATCCTAAACTTGGGATCTGCATTTGCATACATAGTTTTTTCTGTTCTTCAGCAACAACGAGGGAGCTGCAAAATTCAGTGAGCGTCAGAACCGCCCAATGTTCTTCCATGCTCTAATCAGCATTTTTTAAAAAAGAAAAAAAAAAGAGTCAGACTTGCCAAAGAGTTGACATAGATCGTTTCGAAGAATCGAAGGTACTTCGATTGTGATTAATCAATCTGCTCAACACGCAAGATCGGTCCGAGACGTGGCGTCATTTTGCTTCAAGTCAGGAAATCTCTACGTACCGAAATACCAATAGAAGAACACTGTAACTGTACGTCAGTATACGTGTAAGGCCTTGTAAAGAAATACTGCTCGTGTTTGACACTATCTTTCTACGTTTTCATTGGCCATATTCGGTATTCCCAAGTATCCACATGCTCCATGCACTAACTATATAATGGTCAACAACACGAAACTCTGAGTTTTGGTGAAAAGGAAGTTAGTTGATACTAGTACGAAAGCAAGGTTGGGTGAAAAGCACAATTAGCCGTGGAAGGAGAACTGGTATATGCAAAAATAAGTAGTTAGTTCCTAAACGCAGGTACTACCAGTAAGTAGGTGATCGAATTTTTATTATTAGTTGATCAAGTCCCTGAACGAATGGTATGCAAACAGCATTTGCGTTTGCTGCCATATGCCCATATATAGATAAGATGATGAATAGCGTTGTGTGGATGTTATTTGGTACCGTGGTACATAATGAACATGTGTTAATCTGTTATTCATTTTTATATGCGGAGGGAAAGAGTTTTCAACCCATTCAAAAAGAACACAGTCTAAAACGACAGCAATTTTTAACTACATTAGTAACTGAAGAAACAAGAAATGCTTGTTGTCGTGACTTTTCTTGTTTGATGATTCAGCGAAATTATTATAACGGATTACCTACATAATTACAGAGATAAATTAAATATTTTATAATAAATAAATCTAACAAAAAGCACTAAATATGATTTTTAAAAGCATATACTCCTTCCGTTTCAGGTTATAATAAATTAAGTTTGGCTAAATTTATAGACAAATATAGTAATATTTATATTAAAATAATTTTTTAATTTATTAATTAGATATATTTTTATAATAAATTTATCTTGGTTTGAAAATATTATTATTATTTTCTATAAACTTGATCAAACTTGAAATAGTTTAACTTTAACCAAAGTCAAAACATCTTGTAACCTGAAACAGCGGAGTAATAATTAAATTATTTAAATAATCCGCTTAATATATATTATATGCTTTAAAATATGTATATGCTAAACAAACATACAGCCCGTTTGGTTGGAGAGAGTTTTTAGAAAGGATTGGGAGTTTAGAGGGAT
Source organism: Oryza glaberrima (assembly GCF_000147395.1). Classification (NCBI taxonomy): domain Eukaryota; kingdom Viridiplantae; phylum Streptophyta; class Magnoliopsida; order Poales; family Poaceae; genus Oryza; species Oryza glaberrima. The sequence goes on from NC_068328.1 coordinate 550,325, forward strand.
GAGGCTATTAAGTGTTTTGTTTGGTTGGGAGACATGAGAATTTTGGTGGGATGGGGATGAGGAATTGAGGAAGGAACTCCCTCCTTTTCAATACCTGGGTAGAGGCAGGTAATTGGGAGGGAATTCCTACTTTACTTTATCTAATCAAATCACAGCCATCCATTTTTATTAATAATCTAATCTCCAACTAAACTCCCTATCAATTTCCATCACCTCTACTAAATAAGATATTGGAATTAAAAATCAAATTTCCATCTTAATATCATCATCAATTCTCTCGTGTAAACTTTCAACCCTTTTCCTCGAGTTACCTGAGAAGCCGATAGCGTTACGTGGGCAGTGATGGTGCGAGCGGCGGATTCGGAGGAACCGCGTCAAACAGCACAAGGCGGTCAACACGAGACGAGAGAGCAGCTAGCCAACAGGCAGTGTCGCGTGTGCGGGTGCGAGTGCGAACCAGCCCAACCAAACCAAACACACATGAGGCGAGGAGACCGAGCCCTTTTATTTTGCAGCGCCAGCGACCCGTTCCACTCTCGACTCTCTCCGCCTCGCGCGCTTCCTCCCACCGACGCCACGAGCCGAGACGAGACGAGGCGACGCCCCGCTCCTCCATCCGCCTCGCCACGCCACGCCACGAGGAGGAGGAGGAGAGGCGAGGAGACGAGAGGCAGCTCGCCCGCCCGCCAAAAATAGGGCGGATCGGGCACATGGGCGTCCCCTCCGCGCCCGCGCCCGACGCCCACCGCCGCGGCGTCTTCCTCCTCTCCGTCGGTGCTGGTGGCGGCGGCGCCGGGACTGCGGTGGTGGAGGTCGAGGTGGAGCACCCGCACTCGCTCTCCCTCTCGCCGCCGCCCATGTCGTCCTGCGGCCGCTACATCCTCCACCGCGTCTGCAGGTTCGACACCCTCGCCGGCGTCGCCATCAAGTACGGCGTCGAGGTACACCACACCACACCTCCATTCCATCCCATCCCCTTCCAGTTTCTTCTTCAAGCTGTGTAAGAGTCTGCGATTTCATGGCGCCTCCCCTCCCCTCGTGCAGGTGGCGGATGTGAAGCGGGTGAACGGCCTCACCACCGACCTCCAGATGTTCGCCCACAAGACGCTGCGGATTCCGCTCCCCGGTAGGCACCCACCCGCCGCCACCGCCACAGCCACCGCCACCGCCACCACGCCATCCCATCCTCCTCCCTCCTCTTCCCCTGCCGCCACCCATCGTCCCAGGTACGCACGCCCTTGCATCTCTTCCCCTTCTGTTTGTTTCAAGGGATTCGCATTATTATTACGTAATAACTGAGCTACACGCCTTAATCTTCGCTTCCACATTTTCAATCTCCCGAGATTATTGCAAACCAAACTGTCTCCACCGGGAAGGCGTGGAAGCGTGTCGGTGAAGGAAAAAACCTTCGCTTCTTCTTGTTTGTCCACGCTGTGTAGTTCGTTACATGCCATTTTTCTTTTCCCACGGTTACCAAGTCAATTTTATTAGGCACAAATTCTTAAGAAATTCTAGCTGACTTTGCACCCGCTTTCTTTGCACTACCAGTACGCAATTTTGTACTACTAGTGCATCATTTGAAAATACGAGCCAGTAGCCCAAGAACTAGTTCGGTCAGGAGGTAGGCAGGTTTGGCTGAAATCCACGCGAAATCGCCTTCCTGCTGGTCCGTATAACACTCGCTATCACTATTTTTTTCTTTAGATAATGGAAATGGAATCACTATTCAGTATTGAACACTGACTTAACGCCTAGTGTGCATAGTGTCAAACTGGTAACTAGGTGCTCTTCCTTTCTGAACCTCCCAAAAGAGGGGGCTGCCACTGGGTTAGTTGCAAGTGATGGGAACATCCACAGGAAAGCAACGAGGAATTGAGGCTGAGGAAAGGGAATGCGATCCTTCCTGTGAACAGATGTGCCGCACTCCACATGCTTGCACTCACTGCTCAGTGCCCACACATTTTTTAGTTCCTTTTATATTCTTCACAGACACGTATCTAGAACATGGGAATAGTTTAAGGTCCCAAAAGAACAATTCATAGCACCGACTACTCATTCACACTTAGTACAAAGTTTTCTTTCCTTCTCAAAGAGTTCTAGTGTAAAAGGACGCATACTTGATTGTTGTAGATTCTCACTAGTACTTCCCTCTAGTTGGCATTTCATATGCTTAGCTGCTGCTCTTTTCTAGTTTAATGATTGTGCCATGTGAAGCCTTTCCACAGTGCTGACTACAGTCTCTTAATACCTGTGGACATTTTCGATGGGTATACTACTATACTTGGTGCTTTGCCTGCAATAACAACAATATAAATTATTTCAGAGAATGGGCTACGCGGCGCCCTCCGAAAAATTCTGCCTTGGATCCACTCCTGAAACCACCGCGGAGCACAGTTGCACCATCCATGGACCTCTTGCAGAACTACTATGGCCTTGCTCGACCTCCAAAGGGGGACCCAGAAAATGAAGGCACTGAAATGGCGACATACAGTATAGGTAAAGCCATCACTGTTTGCTTGGATGATGAACTACGAATTGGAGATCAACTAATAAACTAATTTATGAATCTGATCCTCATCCAGGTCAGCATACGAAAGCTAGAAGCTTATCAACGGGCTTTTCTCTTGTAAATGGTGAGGTTGACGATGCTGAAAAGCCAATAAGACGCCGCCAGAAATCTGATGCTGAGTTCTCAACAAGGGAGGGCAACAGTGGTGGTGTACTGATGAAGGCCGGCCCGGGCTTGGCGCTGAGGCCAAAATCTGGCAGTCGACCGGAAATAAACAACAGCCAGCAAGATCTTGTAGCAACCGCAGTGCCTTCATATGGTGATGGATTGCAAGCTGTGAGGAAGTCATCAAGCACCCCAGAATTCCAAGATTCAGACAACAGCATTGCATCTGTGTGGCTTAAGAGCAAGTGGAACTTAAAACCAGATGCATTCACCCTCCCTCTCCCAATCCTGCTTCTCGACAGCATTCCAAAGCCTATTTTCGACACCTTTCCGAAGCAAATTGCTGCTTGGAGAAACAAGGCTGCCAGGGATTAGTAAGGTTTGCATCTTGGTTATGTGCTTTGCATGTAAGGGTTGTTCTTGGTTCAGAATAGGCCTGGAGGAGTTCGGGGTTGGTTTATTTCTCCCCAGCCAAACAGAAGAACTGGTTCAGGCAGTGGATATTATAAAGACAGAAACACTTCTAGATCTATAACTTACAGGGATGGTGCAAAATGATGTGTTGGATATATTAAACACTAGAGTTCAAAATACATATTACAGTGTACTAAATCTGTTGCAGCAAAGCAGCAGCAGTTGTTTTCCTGTCATAAATTTATACTAGTTGGGACCTGAATGCCCCTTTGGGGCTTATTGGAGCTTATTCTTTTGTACACAATGCAGAACTGCACATAGGAAATATATAGATCAGAGGGAAAGAATCAGAATGTGTGTTCTTCACTTGTTCTCGTTACTAATAAAGAGAAAAGAGATGGCTTTATCCGTTCCTTATTACTGTCCCCTGGGATTTCAGTTTGTTTTTCTTACAGTGGTAGCCATAAGTCATGCATTATTTTGTACAAATTGATCCCATTGTGATGTCCATCCTTTGGAATGGACTGTTTTTAGACGAATTTCACAGGTCATAATCAAATATTCAGGAAACTGTTGAAAAGCATGTTACAGGTAAATGAGTGGCAGCGATTTGCCATACATGTTGCTTGAATGTTGCTCAGCACAGCAGTTCTTTTTTTTTTCTATAAAAAAATAGAACAAGTAAAACAAAAAAAGGAATGTTGCTTGAATTTTTGTCAGCACAAAAAAAAATCTAAAAAAAAATGAGGACATGTAAAACAAAAATTACATGTGTTCTTGAATTTTGCTCAGCAGTCAGCACAGCATATATTTTATGAAAAAATAAGAACAAGTAAAACAAAAATACATGTTGCTTGAATTAAATAAATGAAAACAAGTAAAACAAATGGTTGCAAAAAAAAAAAGAACGAGTAAAACAAAAAATACATGCTGCTTGACTTTTGCTCAGCACAGCATTTTCTTTAAAAAAAATAAGAACACGTAAATCAAAAGGTTGCCCCCACGCAGGATCGAACTACGGACCTTCAGTTTACAAGACTGACGCTCTACCACTGAGCTATAGGGGCATTTCTACTTGTTTTTTGGCTAAAGATTAGAATACTCTAACCTCAGTTTGAAGTGATTACCAGCACATGAAGCAAACTGCAGACTGCACAAGTCTGCAGATGTCACAATAATTATTTTATTTTGAGTCGAACAAACCAAAAGATGCAGCAAATGGGTGCAAGAGTCGTTAACAGATTATTTAGATCAAAATGGCACACTCTAAAAGTATATATTAAACGGCATCTCCTGAAAGTGCCCGAATTTGGCATCCTTTCAAATTTCGATGCCCACGCTGGAAGTTTAGGATGTATAACATGAGCATGAAGGTATCACATTCTGCAATGAGCCTTCACCCCCTTGATGCCCGTATTCAAATGTTGTTGTTGCGAAAGGATATAGAAGAGCAAGACGATAGCCACAAGTCTCGCAAAATCCCAGGAGACTAACTTCCTCAAATGGCTCATCTTCTGAAACAGCAAAAATACGAATTAGGTTCATCGACAACATAATGTAATATAATAATGTCAGGAAATCAAGTTTTTTTTCTGACAAAAGAACATATAGCACAAAGAGTTAACTGGTTCAAGTAAGGACGGTGGCAATGCAAGTTGGTGCAACCAGCTGGAGAACAATCCATTATGTAGGTGACAAGTGACAACAGATAAGAACTAAGGATCATCAATTCATTCAATTGCATCCATAACCCTTTCCTTTCTTTCTATATCCACGTATCGAGGTGACCATTTTATTTAAAAGTGATATTTGAAAAAACAAAGCTCACATTTGAAAACATGGTGCATCAACAAGAGAATTAAAGAAAGGATAGTAGGAGCATAAGCACATACATACCTAGGAGATGTTCATAAAATAAGAGAGACCGTGGAGCAGGTAAGAATGAGCAGAGCCTTTGCGCTTCTGATAAAGCCAGAAAATTGCCAATGTATCCAGATTGTGGCATTACTTTTTCGCCGGGCAGATTCTGGCATTACCGACGACGGATTATCTTTCCAGGAGCCCTGATTTGTCACAGAAGCAGGTGAAGAAACAAGGCATGAACAGAGATAGTCAGGACAGTAGATTACAACAATACAGAAAGGAAAACAAAAGAGAAGTTATCGTTTTTTTTTCTTTTGACGATTGAACCCATTTTAAATTTCAGAACTAATGCAAATTCTAGCCGAGAATGACTGAATGAGAGAAAGGATATATGTCAGGATAGGATACATCACTGGATGCATAGAATTGTAGTATTCCAGACATTCTCTTACAATCTGTTTGTCCACCTTATCTCTGTTAATGTACAGTCTGGCATGCATTGGATGAGACATTAACCTTACCGGCGATGTGGGCCCCACCCCTCCGAGAGGCCGCCCAAGCCGACGCTGACCCGACGCGTGCGCATGTGGATCCGCTCCGTCCATAATCGCCGGGAGAGGTAAGGTGGTGCTTGATGCTTCACCGATCCACACACTCGCTCAGTTTGATCGCAATTTCTTCTTTCCGATTTGCATCTGCTCCCCCTTGTGTGCAAGTGCAACTGATCACCAACCTACTAGTACCAATTATCTGTCAGAGCAAGCGTCAATCGATTTCCTAGTTCATTTTCTTCAATCCAACACCTAGACTGATTGCGGTTTCCTCCTCATGCTAGAAAAACAAGGAGAAGAGGCTCTTGAGGGAGTGCCTGGAACACTACAACGCTTTGCATCCGGTGATGATCCTCCTATATATGATATATGATCGATCTGGCATATTCTCTGAATACGATCGATAATGTCACAAACATCAGAGAACAGTGGTACTGATGTTTTGCTTTTCTGTTGTTGTGCTTATATATTCATGCACTATTGTGATTGATCAGGGCTCTGAATTCCAACTTGCTGCTGGAAAGGTGGTCAGACATGAGGGTTGTGCAGAGCACGATCATATTAGCATCGGGGATCATGGCAATTTTCTGGCTCGTCGGAAGCGCACAGGCTGCTTCTCGTTCCTACCTGGTGGTCCAAGGACCCTCTTCTTTTATGAACTCGATCATTTTGATGGTGTTGTGACATGCATCCCCTTAGGTACGTATTTATGTTTTTGTTTCTTTATTTGAATGGTAAACTTGATGCATTGATGTATTTATATTGTGTGATAGGTCGTTTGGTCGTCCCATTGTAATCGCGAGAATAGGCTTAAGTCCTTGTTTTCCTCTTTTTCCTCCTTTTTTTCCCAAACCCCCCTTCTTCTCTTTGTTTTGCCTTTTGTGTAAATTTTATTTCTCTTAATACAAAAGTGCGTAATCCTTTTGCGTATTCCTGAAAAAAATTTGAATGGTAAACTTGATGCATTGATGTATTTTATATTGTGTGATACAATTGTTAAAATGTTTGCCACTCCTGTGTGATCCTGTGATGGGTAGGAGATTTCAAATTATCATTGCTATGTTGTGATTGGAAAATAGCCTTCCTGTTTACAGTGTCATGAATCAGCTTACTACGTTTGCTCTTTAAGGCCTTATTTCATAGTTAGTAAATAGCGAGGTAGTGATCTGTTGCACTTATGTGCAAGTTAAGTTATTTTGGCGAGTGGTCCACTTGTTGCCTTTTTGTTTATGTTAAGAGGGAATTAATTTATTTTGGTCAAATTATCTTGTGTATTAATGTAGTTCTGTTTTCTTTTCAATTGAACACTTTGGTTTTTAAGTCATTCTAAATAAAATGGTCATCTGTAACTAGGACTGTAGAATAGGATCGAGTTGAAGATATTATTGATTCTTAGTTCTCAATCACGTCATTATGGACTAATGACTGCATTCACTGACTTGCATTGTCTGTACCACCCTTGCTGACTCATGAGATATAGTGTTTTTTTGTCGGATAACTCCTTGAGGGGATCCATAACCTTTAAGATCAATACAATTAAAAGCATTGTTGTTGCTTACGTTCAGAGTGAACTTGATGTGTGTATTTGTTGTTTCAGACGATGAACCAGTTGATGAAGGTTACAGTTTCCTATGTTTTTGTCTTGGGTGGGACAAAAGACGCAGCGGCATATGTATGTATAATCTATTACTTCTACTACTTTATTTATTAAACCTGTGTTTTGTTTTCATGTAAAAAACCTCTTCACTGTCAATAATCTCTCTTACAGTCTTACTGTACCAATAAATCTCGTGTACATATGTGTGTTTTCAGTTGATTGCGTTTGCAAGACTTGCGGCCACCATGTGCCCGTTCCATATCCTTTCCCAAAGAAAAAGACATATGCGTGTGGCCATGGAATCGGAGAGGTGAGGCCCCTGTGCAGGATTTGCTACTCTCTTTCTCCCTTTGTTCATCCCAGTCCAGGAAAATTCAAGGTCTGGCATCAGAGGGACTGTAAGATCCAGCGCTTTGGTCCATCTATGTCATATGGTGATCCGTATCTCTATGGGCCTTGGGAGCGAGTGACGGCGTGGCGATGAGCCCGGCCACCGCTCGTCGGCTAACCGACTGCACTGGGCCGTCATCCCTCATGCTGTGTGATACATGAAGCCAATGCGCTGCGCTTGTTACAATCTGATGAAGTGTCTTGTAAGGCCCTGTTTAGATTCAAACTATTTTCTTCAAACTTCCAACTTTTCCGTTACATCGAACTTTTCTACACACAAACTTTTAACTTTTCCGTCACATCATTTCAATTTCTTCAAACTTTCAATTTTGGCATGGAACTAAACACAGTCTAAGTGAGAAAATATGTTGTGCAAACCGTTGGATTCATACCTAAGATTTGACCACGTCACCAATAGTAAAATTACTCACGGTTAAACCCGAAAGTAAAACTTCTATTGTAAGTGATGTGGTTAGATCTTGGGCTTCATTTTTATCGACGGTAGTTTATAAGTTTCTACTACATATATTATTTGCACTATATATTTTTTCCAATATCGTATCTCGATATAGTAATATGCAAATCCTATATGTTGTGTCGTGTAAACCTAAAAAACTATCATTAGATGAAAAATAGACGAATGAAATCTATTCAATTCATCCTAAGTAAAGCTTTTACTCTTAAACGAGAACTAGTAATATTGTTCTGTAAGATTTAAGATCCTGTGCGAGTGCCATATAAGATTTGACATATGGATATGAGGGTTTGTGGTGCTCCCACGTCAGTCAACAAATCAAATGTACAATAAAAGGTTGATTTGGTTTGTTTCCTAAATAAACCTTACCAAATTTTTTCAGTGTCAAATTTTGGTAAGTTTTGGCATGACTAATTTTAGTAAGGCAAAATTATATTTGGATTGAAGCCATAATAGCCTAAGTTCACCATTGAAATGGCCTATTTTCTTAGGCATGCCAAAATTTGGCTTCAAACCAAATAGACACTAAACACTATTGAAATTACCAAATATTGGTAAGCCTAATTTAGGCCTCAAACCAAACCAGCCCTAACTGACAATTTTATATCATTATAGACAAAAGTACCATAAAAAAGACACTATAAACTTAATACTATCCCCAGGGGCGGAGCTAGAGCGAAATGAAGGGTGGTGCCACTTACTTAATTTACTCTACTTTAGATCGAGTTTAAGCTGATACGGGTGCCTAAGTTTGTATTGAGGGGGCGTATACATAGTGAAAATAGATGACGTATAGCTAAAAAAAAATTTTTGACCGGTGGACACCCCCTAATATATACTAGCTCTGCACCTAACTGTCCCGTGTTTGTGCATACTTGCTATATGTCAAATCCGAAACCTTTTACCAATAATATAGTCAAGGGATAGCTCTTGTAAAATTTGAATGATTTAGGTTTTCAAAGTTTCCACCTCTGGTTCGAAGCGAGCGGTTTAGATCCCTCTAAAAACCCCTTCATACATCCTACATTCATGCTTCCTCCTAAGTCTTAACTCGTCACATGATCATCGTTGGCTCTTACATCTCTATCGGTCTTGACGCCTGTTGCATCTGGCCAGCACCCCATGTACAATCGTCTCATTGGCATATCATTTGGTCCCGTTCTATCGTACCCCTTTCACTCATCACTATGAATTCTCCAATATCCACTTCTCCATCTTTCTCCTCTCCGATGCCTTGTGTTGATCTCTTATCGTCTCTAGCGTCTTCTCGACCTCGGCTAAGAGCACCGCCACATAAACATTCTATTTGAACGCTCACAATACTATCTTCATCACCTACCATTATAATGTCTGGTATGTTAGAATCCTCTATTATAATGTCACTACCATTATAATCGCTGGTATGTGGGTCGCATCCTCTTATTGCTCCACACATTAGTGTCTGTAATGGTAGAACATAATGGCACTACCATCAGTATATGTAATGGTAGTGCTATTATGGTAGAACACAATGACACTTTTATTACAGATACTAATGTGTAAAGCAATAAGAGGATGTGACCATCGCCAATAACTACTGTCGCGTTCGGTAGAGTGAGATTGCGAGTTTGTTTGTTTCGTTTTCCGCGCGCACACTTCCCGAACTACTAAACAATATGTTTTTTTGCAAAATTTTTCTATAGGAAAGTTGTTTTAAAAAATCACATTGATCCATTTTTGAAATTAAAAATAGTTAGTATTCATTTAATCATGCGTTAATGGCTCACCTTGTTTTGTGTATCTTCTCAATACTCTTCTCCTCAAACTCAGTCTCCTCTAAATTTAAATTGGAGAACACTCGCCCCTCCTCTTTCTATATCATGACTCGATCAAACCATCTTGTTCAACCACTAGTGGGACGCTACTATATCCAAGTTTTACGTTACCGTCGGTAACCGCGCGGTTACCGGCCTTACCGCGGGGGTACGGTAATAGAAATACTGCGGTAACCTCCTTAAATTCAAATAAATTTAAAAAATAATTTGAATTTTTGATAAATTTTACACGGGTTTGTACGGTTTTTCACGGTTACCACGCGGTAACCCTGGCCCCGGCGGTTTTGGAAACCCTGACTATATCTCATAGAGCTTATCGGAGGTCGCCAATGCGCAAAATCCATTTAAAAAACATCTAATAGTGTATCGGAAACATATACAAGTGAATGGACAAAAATTAATTACATATAATAAAAACCAACAATTATTCATGTATAAGAAGATTTCAACGTGTACCTAAAAAGTTAGGTGAGAATTTATCTGGTTGAAACAACAAAGTGCTTGACAGCTAAGAGTTGAAGCCTCAATTATTGCACGAACGATAAGTTCACCTACTTTTTTTCTCTCTCCTCCCACCTTCCATGGAAAAATGTGCTGCGCACAAAAGGAATCTATGGCCACTTTGGTGTGCAGCCAAAAACATCCAGTAAAACCTCTTGTAGGAGGGCGGAAATGCGTTCCCACAGCTCACCTCTCCGCAGAAGATCCTTGTGTCTGTATCGTCCACAGAGCCAATCCCTTACACCGCCCTGTGAACAGTCACTGACAATCCTGGCCCACGCACGGGTGGGTCCCACCCGTCAGTGAAGTGGCTCAGGCGACATGGTCGCAGGCGCGCCTGTGGGTTTCGTCTACACTAGTCGTCGTCGAGAGGCGCGGAGGCAACGCCGTGTGGTCGCCATCGCCATCGCCTTCCTCCTCCTCCTCCTCCGCCGCCGCGCGCCCAGGGCCATCGGCGGCGGACGCCCTCGCCCACGCGCGCGAGAGAGGGGGGCGAGAGATTATCGGACGAGTCGCTTTGCGGAGCTTTCTAGAATGGTGGTAAGGGCTCCCGCTCCCCCCCTCCGAAGCCTCCTCTTCCTCTCTCCTCCAATCTCCATCCTGCTGCTGCTGCATGATGTTAGTTTGGCCGTGCCGCGGCGGACGACCCTCCTCGTCGTTGTTCGTGGATTGCTCCGTGCACGATTAGGTTGTGGGTTTCCGTTTGGGATTGGGATGGAGGGGCTCCTCTGGTCTGTTTAGTCGCGAAAGAATGATACTTTCTTGTATGTTTTGCTGCATTTTGGATCCTAAAATTATCTGATACTGTATTGATGTCGCGCTTGAGAATTCGATTTTGCGATGTCGCGTGAACAGTTCGGGCTTGCGGAGCGCGGAGGAGCAGAATATTTCCCCCCTTTTGATTTGGATTTAGGGTTTAACTGTTTGGCTATCCCCTTGAAATTTGATGAGGGCTACGTGATATAGGGGTGGCAGTATGCCTCATACAAGATGCTACATTCAACCCGATTCAGTACTTGCGTTAATTTTTCTCCTCTGAATCGCCTTGTTTTCACTGTTAGTCGGGATATTTCAGACGTGTTGCTTAATTTATGTCACAGGACTGGGCTTCAGATAGCGACAATGATAAGTTCGAGTGGGACACAGACGGTGAGGCTGAGACCTCATCTGCCCCGGCCCTAAGGAACATAGATGCTCCTGGTCCGTCCACGAGGCTGCCGCAGGTAGGAGATAGAGGTCTATCTTTGAACACACGTGCTAGTCATTTGTTCAAACCATGTTGTTACTTTGCTGTAATTATAATCAAAATGTGGTGTTTGTTTGTGGAACTGTCTGAAGGATGCAAATGGGAAGGCCAACGGGTCAGGTGCTTTGGTTGCTGAATTTATGGGAATGGGATTCCCAAAAGAAATGATCTTGAAAGCGATTAAGGAGATTGGTAATGATAACAATAATCTAGTTCTTTTATTTGCTTCTGGTTGCATTTTGAATCTTCTGTTTCAACTGCTGTCTTTTCTTTCAGGGGATACAGATACAGAGCAATTGCTTGAGTTACTTCTGACTTATCAGGTATTTGCCCACATGGTTGCATCACTCTGTTTATTATTATCTAATGCTCTACTGTACAAGTGATGCCGTGTAATGCAGGCAATAGGCGGTGACGCTTCAGTGGGTAACTGCTCTGCTTCGGCCTGTGCCCCCCAGACTCTTGAAGTCGACGAGGAGGAGGATGATACTAATTGGGATGAATATGATACTGCTGGCAATTGTGACAGGACTCCTCACTCTGATGGTTCTGGTGACGAGGTATTTACATGACCCCCTCCTTGGTCATTATATATTTATATGCACTTGCTGTGTCTATTTCTTGACCAGTTTCCCTGATCATGGCTGCACCATTTTTTGCACTTGCTTCATGCTAAGAACACATTCCCTTATTAATACCTATGTACGTGAACTACTGGTCGTATAATAAATTAGAAAGTTTCATACCTGTGTTCTATTTCACTCTTAGTAAACAAGTATAGATATGGTTAGCTATACTGCAGTGCTGTAGTCTTTTGTATCTATAAAACCATACATGTCCCTGTAGGGTTGTTAAAGGAGCTTTGTTGATCCAGCCCTTCCTTCCATCATTCTATGCATCTCCAGTTAGCATTTTCTTTATGGTGCCTTTGTAGTGAGAGTTAGCAGAACTACTGTAGAACCATCAGAGAGAGGATCATATATTTGGTAGCAGTAAATTGTAGGCTTTGCAAATGGTATATGTGTATAACTGTATATGTGATGCCTGCATTAGTTGCTTTATTAATAGGTTATTCTGGACTGCAAGTCATTAGAGAGATGTAACAAGTGTTTTCAATTTGCCTTTAATGTGCTTTTATGCAGGATTTCTTTCAAGAAATGTCAGAGAAGGATGAAAAAATGAAGTCCTTAGTCAACATGGGTTTTCCTGAAGATGAAGCAAAGATGGCTATCGATAGATGTGGTATGCCTCTATTGAATTTGATGCTTTGACAGGAAGGAACCTTATTCTGCTGCCTTTGTTGGCTTAAATTTCCCAGGTCTCGATGCGCCTGTAGCAGTGTTGGTTGATTCAATCTATGCATCACAGGAAGCAGGAAATGGTTACTCTGCAAACTTATCTGACTATGAGGTACCTTGTGATTATAATGCATCTGAATCAATAGGTTGTTTCATTTCATTAAATATAATGGCATTGGCATCATCTTTATAATTGTGCAGGATACAGAGTTCAGTTCCTTTGGAGGAAGAAAGAAAACAAGATTTGTGGATGGAAGCAAGAAGAGAAAGCGGTATGGAAGTGGGCCATCTGGGAATCAAGTGCCGTTTGATGGCAGCCACGAAGAGCCCATGCCTCTTCCAAATCCAATGGTGGGATTCAGCTTGCCCAATGAGAGGTTAAGGTCAGTCCACAGAAATCTTCCTGACCAAGCTCTTGGGCCACCATTCTTTTACTATGAAAACGTGGCCCTAGCTCCAAAAGGTGTATGGACAACCATCTCAAGGTTTTTATATGACATTCAGCCTGAGTTTGTGGACTCCAAGTACTTTTGTGCTGCTGCCAGGAAGAGGGGTTATATTCATAACCTGCCGATTGAGAACAGGTCACCTGTTCTCCCAATGCCTCCCAAAACAATATCTGAAGCCTTTCCTAATACCAAGAGGTGGTGGCCTTCCTGGGATCCAAGGAGGCAGTTCAACTGCTTGCAAACTTGTATGGCAAGCGCAAAGCTTACAGAGCGAATTCGTTGTGCTTTGGGTAGATTCAGTGATGTACCAACTCCACAAGTTCAGAAGTATGTCTTGGACGAATGTAGGAAATGGAACCTAGTTTGGGTCGGAAAGAATAAGGTCGCTCCTCTAGAGCCTGATGAGATGGAGTTCCTGTTAGGGTACCCTAGAAACCACACTAGGGGAGTTAGCAGGACGGAGAGGTACAGGGCTCTCGGGAATTCATTCCAAGTTGATACAGTAGCATACCATCTCTCTGTGCTGAGGGACCTGTTTCCCAATGGAATGAATGTCTTATCCCTGTTTTCTGGTATTGGAGGAGCAGAGGTAGCTCTCCACAGACTGGGGATACGTATGAAAACAGTGATCTCTGTTGAGAAATCAGAAGTGAACAGAACGATTCTGAAGAGCTGGTGGGATCAGACACAAACTGGAACGCTGATTGAAATCGCCGACGTGCGGCATCTTACTACTGAAAGAATTGAAACATTCATCAGAAGGTTTGGCGGTTTTGACCTGGTGATTGGTGGCAGCCCGTGCAACAACCTTGCTGGCAGCAACCGCCATCACCGAGATGGTCTGGAGGGCGAGCACTCCGCGCTCTTCTACGATTACATTAGAATATTAGAACATGTAAAGGCTACCATGTCAGCAGTCTAGTTTAAGCTATCACATTAACTAACTCTGTGATTTATTGTTGTTAACGAAGTTAGAACCTGTTGATTGATATTGCTGAACCTGATGTGATGTTATTGCACTCAAACAGGAGTGTTTTTTCCCCTTCATGTCATGATTATATGTTTCGGTTTTTGCGGCGGTACGTGATGCTTTGCAATGTTCCCCCAATTTTAGTAGTACTTGCAGTTCTGGTGCTAAAGATATGAAGATTGTTGATTGCTGAAGTTTATGAAACTATGTATGATTCGATGGTGCAATCTGCCGTGATATTATTGCCCTCAAATAAGGGTATTTCTTTCTTCATTTCATGATTGTATATTCTGGTGTTTTTGTGGCAACCCTGTTGTAAATTGGTTTGTGCACAAAAACAGAGTTCAAAAACAACTGTTGGCCCCAACAAATATCAGAATCTGGGAAGCAGAACAGAAAAGGACAGTGCTGTACGCTTCAGCCACTCCCTTCCGGTGAAGAGTTGCTCACCACATTATGTTCACCTAACAAAAATATCCCACTTCAACTGGCAGATATCCCACCACAGCTCTTCCAAGGCTCCAACCCCAAATCCAAGCCATAAAACCTTTGCAACAACCATGAGAGCTAAGCTTCCAAGCTCTGAATTTTCAGGATGTTGATGCCAGCTTCTGCTCAGATCCCTCATCACACAATACGTCCTGTTGCAAGTTACTTAGTTCTGCATCGACGGCGCCGGCACAAGTCTGACCGGCGTGAGTTCTTGATCTCATCTTGGGGTTCAATCCTAATGCATTTTCAGTTTAGCATATGGCCAAAGTTGAGTTAACCATATTCCTCATGCAGGTTTTAGATTGCAGGGTCCTACGAGGAGGGTGGTCTTTTGCACTCGCAGTGTGCTAGGTTCCAGCAATGGCGCGCCATCTGGTGGCCTTGTCAAGAAAAGGTGTGCGACTCCGTATTTTGCACTGCTAGGTTAGCATGAGATCATGAAAAGAGAAATGTCCATACTTAAATTTACATTGTGAAAGAACAATACTTTCATCCAATTAACCTCTAAAGTTCTGCATATTATCATTTTACTTTTCCTGATTCCTGAATATATATATATATAGCACCTACTTCAGAAGACCTTAGTATAATAGTACATGATAGTCTGGAGTATATAGATGGACAGTCTGACTTGGTGAACTATGGCAGAAAGATTGTGGAGCACATCATTCTGCTTAGAGCCAAGCCAAATATCTCGGACGCTGAAGAAAAGGACATGCTAGATTACTTGTATACTTCTCAGTATCAGATGAGAGGGATTCTAGCTGTGTCATTAGGTGAGAAGTTTATATATATGTATTTATTGATGAAGAATTCTCCAAAGTAATGTGTTGTGTTTTGATATCCGTCTATCTCTTGGATGCAGGGCGCATAGAGGATCCCAACACAGAGAACTTTACGCATGCTGTTTTGATGCGTTTTCAGCAGAAAGACGACATTGCAAAGTTCCACAGTAGTCCCTACTACTACAAAATTCTCGATGAGCACGTAAAACCCGTTTCATATGTACGCCTCAGCATGTAATCTTCTTTCTGGTTCTTACAAAATTCTGACTATTTGTTGTCCATTGCATTGTGAGAGTCACTGGTTGGATAACTTACAGGGCTCGGTTTCTGTAGATTTTGAATCTGAAGTTGAAGATGACATTATCCCTCTCTTCCGTCGGGGAGAGGTAATTCAAGATGGCATCAAGCTGGAGCTCAAATTGTTATTCTTTGGTTTGGTCTTGTAAGATATTCCACAAACTTTGTTTGTGAGCCTAAGTTTGCTTCTTCCAACAGGATTTTAACTATGGAGTGGAGTTCATGCTACTGATATCTTTCTTGGAAAGTGCATCTGGAGATTCAGTGGAGGATGCATTAGCTTCTCTTCAGAGGTTCATCAGTCAATGCAGTTCTTTCATTGTTCAGGCAACCTTAGGTATGACAAAATGGTATCTGTGTCATTTCTTCCGACACATTTTCACAAAACTTTCCATTTTTCCTCAATCTCAGATAATAAAGTGTGATGTTTTACATGTACCAGGCTGCTGTCTGAATCATATGGACAGTGGTTACAGTCATGCTGCAGTTATCCGTTTTCCGTCATGTAAGTGATCAATAATTCTAATTTGTCCTTGAAATTAAAAATCCATATAAATGCAGAACAAAGCTGGATAATTTTCTTTTTTAGAAAATGGGATAAACCTGGCCTCTACATCCAATTGGATGTACGCAGCCAACAAAGCTGGATTATGGACAGATTGTGTATCAAAAAGGCTCCTTAGTGAATTTATTTGTTTCCTGCAGTTGATGACTTCAAGATATTCAGGGAGGGGATGGAATACAAGGATGTAAGGCTTCTCTACTTGCATGAATTCACATTTGATATCTGGACAAAAAAAATGATAGAAGCAAATAACTGTGAAAATTGGTCTTGCTTCCTGTTCAATTCCTTTCTGGCAAATTTCAGAACCTGCTGTTGTATACAGAAACAATGGGCTGGTTGACAGTTTTGTGGGAGGGGGTCTCTTACCCTAACCTATTGCATTGGAAATAATAAACATGAATCGAACTAGATTTACATAATTATGATACACTTGTAACTAGTAGAGGAATGCTTGAACACTGAATTATTGCACCAAAATATAGCCCTTAGTTGAGTTGTTTACAGGGAGCAAGTATGTACATGCATGCACTCACTCTGTTAACAGCTGCATGATGTGAAGTACTGAAAATTGACAATGCCTTGTGAAATACAGATGTGGGCATCAACATTTCAACCGATTGTGGAGAAATCTCTTGAGCTACACTTCACAGTTGATCCCGTGGGTAACCAGCTGATGTAGATTCTGAGCACCTGACAAAATATTCAGTCCTGGATTGGACGTATATATTGTTGGTAAACTCCTGAGTTGCTGATGAGGGAAAAGTATTGAAATGAAATCTTGAGGTTTTACATAGGCGATTGTGTTCATCACATAAACGCCTTCCTTTTCCTTGCCCGTAATGCAAGAACGAGAGATACCTTGAAAATGTTTTATCCTGTCATGAATGTACCTCAATCGCAAGATGTACAGTGTGGTTGGACCGGCTGGTTGATTAATTATATTGGTCCTGACATGTTCCTATCCTAATTAATCTCCTGTTTGTGGGGAAAACGAAGAATAAGTATGTCATTTTCATCTAGCTGGGTTGCCTGCATCTGCATGCTAGCTAGCTAGCTAGCTAGCTACTGTAAATGATGCGTACGTATGCTCATGAATGAATTCGCAAGCGATCGCCGCACCATACATCCTTTGTTCTTGCCATTAATCAAGCAAGATAAGCTACCTAGTAGTGCTATAACTTGCGTTGATTAATTGCATCGGTCGATTACAATACAAGCTCGCTATACATACTCGTCCGCTGATTGATCAGTTTCTGCACTTCTGCAGTGATAAACACAAACATTACCTCGATCGATCGATCAGTTGTGCAGTGGGTTTGGGCCCTCCGGCACCACCCGCTTGGACGCAGACACACCATGATCCTCCTCCTCCTCCTCCTGCATCATGCGCCTGCTGCTGTAGTAATGGCCGGGCGGCGCCGCCATCTCCTCCGTCAAAAGGCCGTAGCCCTTACTCGCCGGCGACGGCGACGGCGAGTCCCCTTCTAAGCTCGGGATTATTCGGCGGCCATGGCGGATGCCTGCCAGCTCTGCTCCCAGGAGAGTGAGAGTGAGAACCGTAAGTCTCACGCTCCATGACCATGAGCTCATAATGGAGGAGGCTTGCTAACTTGCTACTTCTACAAGAAGAGCCAAGATGAAGGGAAGAGCTAAGAGCTAAGCTAGCTGCTGGAAGCTACAAGAAAACCTTTACTAGAAAATTGTCTTTGGTTGTTCACTTTATAGCCTGCAGGCTAAACAACTAAATCCTTTAAGAACAAGTAAAGGAGGAAAAAAAAACTAAATCCTTTGAGATAGCCGGCTAAAACTTTATTGTGACCCAGACAAGAGCGGCAGAGGGCCATCTGTATCGACAAGGAGCTTTCCTCTCTTGATAAGACAAACCCAGCCAACTTTGTGACATGGAGGGGTTGGATTGTGCTTTCCTCACCATTTGGCTTCATGTGGACAACATGCCAAATGGGATTAAGAACCTTAACAGTAGAGCTAATGGCATCTTCATTCAGGACAAGAGCAGTCTTAATCTTTTTTTAAGAGTTAGTAGGAAACAGCAGTCTTGGCCTCTCAGATATGTCACACGGGTGCAACGAAGAAAAACGCAGTTGTGTCCTATCATTGTGATATCAATGGAAATCATCAATCATGTGTATCAGTATTTGGTTAGGCATTCATCAGAGTTGACTAAATGCACGTGAACCTCAGGGATGAATCGAACATCTTCACCAGAAGCTTAGAAAAGTGTATCCTATTCATGATTGCCACCATCTTATTCATGTATTCAATTTATTACTTGTTGTAATGGGCATTGAAGTTTTCTGGGTAAAGAATACGGATTAGTGGCAAAAAGGAGCCATGAAACACATAACAAGAAGAGTATACGCGATATGCTCGCTGCCTGGTCAGCATAGAATCCAAAACACCTGAAATTGAAATTGTTGTATCCTGTAACCGCCCGGTTGCCGTCAGGGGATCTCAAACGTAAACCGCGAAATTGGCTCAGCGTCAATTTGAACTTCTAAGTGTATATCGTTCCAAGAAGAAGTATCATTTCTTGACCAATCTCAACACATCACCAACGAGATGCAGGGAGCCAGTAACCAGGACCTAATTCAGTGTATCAGACACAAATGGATCAGCGCCAAGTGCGGAAGTAGCTTGCGCACGCACATGTTACGATGTTTCCAAAAAATCGAATTTATGCAAAATAGGAAATTCAATAAACATGATCATATGCCAAAACTAAAAATATCACAGATTACAGGACAGTGATGGTGAACATAAAGTAACCATCTATAGCACAGCACTCTAGTTATAAATGCAGGAATACATATTAGGATGAAACACTAGCATTTAAAAAAGGAAAACATTTCTGAAGTTATAGGTTATAGTTTGATGGAAGCACCTACCTGAAAAGAAGTTGATCGGTTTTGTCGGGCATTTGTCCTCAGCCACTCCATTGCCAGTGGAAGTGATTCAAAAACCAGACTGTTCTCACTGGAATTTGTGTTGTTCATACCTGCACCGTTTGCTTCTAAATTCAGATATCATCTTCAGGCTAAAAGTAACTTGTTTCAACAAGAAAACTGCATATGACCAATAGAAACAACATGAATGTCTATTGGTAATCAAGTTAAGAAGAACCTTTATCACCATGAAGTAATTTCTGCCACACTCTTTGAAGCGACAATTGCCATGACAAATCAATTTGCTCAGGCTCTGCAGGAGCTGATGAATTGGTACCAAGCTTGTTGTATTGTGATTGGTTTGGCACAAAAAGAGCCATGTCAAAGTGGACCCCTGGGAAAAATGAAACAACAATAAATGCAAACATTCAACCAAGAACAGGAACAAATTAAACTTGAAAGTGAAATCAACAGTGAACAAATAAGTTTGTGCAGAACTCAAGTTGTTAGTGGAAACAACCAGTACACATTATAAAGTGGGAGTATTAGATAGATGAGTGAATATGGACTTCATTTTTCCATTCAAGCAATTTTTACCTACCATTTTGAGTTAATGTATCCAGAAGATGCGGAAGCAACCTCATAGGATCCCTCACGGACATGCAATTGAATAGAAGAATCTGTGATTGGTCCAAAGGTAAATTTTCATATAAGGGGAAAGGAGATTCAATGATATGATGCATGCAAAATCAAGTCCATTCAAGTAAGATGAAACTAGAGAAACTGTGAGGCATGCCTTTTGAGAGTTGCCACAAGACTGAGACTGCACCATGGAAGATGGTACTGTCCTATCCTCCTTAGTGACATGGCTAAACCATCTAGCACAAATTTCCATACTTTCAGGACTGTGAGCCCCATCCAAATAGAAAACCAAAGAACAGTCTTTATCTTCCTCTCCTGAGTTTACTTGTGAATCTGTAATGATCTGCGCTCGGCCTTGCAAATAGGCATTTGACAGCCCACTAATAAACTGATCTGGTAACGGGTCCTAAATTCCATAAAAGCAGAAAGAAATTATCATAACGGGTCCTAAATTCCATAAGAGCAGAAAGAAATTATCATACCAACTTTTGTAAGCAACAATTATTGATTGAGACTTACAGTTCGGTTCAGTGGTATTCTTTCCACATGTCCTTGCTTCTCAAGCCATGTACTAGCCAATGCAACTGCAAGGCCAGCATTTACATATTGGTGTTCACCACGCAGTCCAAGATGTTGATCCTTTAATTGATGGGGTTCCAAAGGATGTGCAACTTGGAGTGAAACCTTCAGAAGGCACAGACTAGCTTATTTTAGAAGATGCTTTCAGCTGTATTAACTATCAAGTTTACAAATATTACAAAACATAAGGGACAAGTTTAAAATAAAACATACACCCAATTCTGAAGCCCTTTGTTTCAGAGCAATCATTGCCTCTTCTGGCTGTGGAGCAGTGTAGGCCGGAACTCCCTTCTGTTGATATCAGACGCCACAAGCAAATCAACAAAATCAAGAAATGTTGGCTACGTATTCTCTTTTAATCGGCAACAGTCCAAGTGAAAAAAGTGATAATATAACAGTTCATCCTAATTTGTAGCATGACTTTGTTAGGGTAGTAGTTAAAATGACCTTGAAAATCCCTGCCTTCTCACCAGCAATTTCTCCAAGTGTGTTTCCTGCTCACAGGGCACATGGCAAAAGCATGAAACTACTTTTCCTAGTAATAGAGGGACATCAACTGTCAGTTTCATGACTAACCAAGAATTTCCATATGGTCGTATCCAAGGGAAGCTATTCCACAAACCACAGGTGCTTCAACCTGCATATGTGCAAAGTTATACACCTGTTACGCATTTATTATTTTGAATTATTTATGCCTTGAGTCGTCAGGATGCAGCACTTGATCTGAATGAATTCATTAATGTTCAGAAGAAACAAAAGCTAAACTGTAACTCTGATTAAAATAGAAGACATCAGCATATGGTTAGACCCGAATGACTATATCTAGTACACTACTAGTACAGTTTGCTTTGTGATCACACCTTTTGTATGGGATGAAAGGACGGCCGCAAAGAAAAGAAAGAAGAAGCAAACAGCTTAGGGCAAACAAGATTTTCATATAGTTCAAGTTTGTCTTGGATTTCGATTACAAAGAAATTAACACTTGCACCCAACAGAACAGAACATACCACATTAGTTGCATCAAACTTCCCTCCAAGGCCAACCTCGAGAACAGCAACATCAACCTGTTTGACCCACGAAAAGAGGGAGTAAAACATCAAATAATGTTTACCCAGAAAATCATAAATGGTTCCACTACATTCCAAGTCTCAAAAAAGGAAATATGTGATATAAGTCTTTGGTGCGACTACATTAGTACATTAAAGCCCTATAAAGTTACAATGTCATTCAAGTAAAATGGAGGAACAAGTTATGTGTACAAACAGATGCAAGCAGTAAAACAAAAATTTTAAAAGCAGGAAGTGTCTGCTGTTATCTCTTTTTTGCCAGGCAGGAGGCGAAGAAGTGACCCGGCCGAATTTTATTAAGATTGGGAGAAGATGTTACATTTTACAACAAGCATGGTTGTTGCGAGGCATCCTAGCAGCCAACCCAGAAACATCTCACCTGTTCAGCTGAGAATATCTTGAATGCTAACAATGCAAGGAATCTGAAGTAGGTTGGCATGGGAATATCATCATCAGTCTTCTCCTGAAAGTACACCCATGTACATCATCATCTAGAAGTTTTGATAACGAAAGCAGCAGAAAAACACAAAGAGGAAATGCACAGGTTCCTGGTATCATTTATTTCGTCGTTGTTTTTCATCAGTGCTAGCGCCCAGCACAGAGTGCCATCATATGAAACAACAGAGATAGAGATAGACATATACCTTGAGCTTATTCCAGCACCACCAGAAGTACTTCAAAAACTTTTCTTCGGAAATATCCACCCTGATGCTCTCACAATTAGGAGCTAGATCAGAACAAGTAAAATACATAGTTATCCAAATAACATAAAAGACATGGTGGATATGATGCACGCAAAATCAAGTCCATTCAATTATTTGCCGGAATTTTAAGTACAATGCAGAATATATAGTTATCCAAATAACATAAAAGATATGGTATAGAACATGTGTGTCCAGAAGCTTATTCTAAAGTATCGAAATGAGAAGCATTAGCAATTCAACATTAGAGTCAACGATAAGTAAAGGAGAAAAATGAAAAGGAATTTTACCCATTTAGCCGGAATCGCTCCCTGACATCCATCAAATGTGGTGAGGTGAACAGCCCTGTGCTGAAACCACATGATCGCAGGATTGCCTCTGTGAATGTGCATGTTGAACCCTGTAGATAAAGCCCATGTGTTGTTCAAACTCCACGTCATAAGGAAGATAAGCTATTATACATTAATTGGTTTCATTACCAAACAGAAGTAAACTATTGCATAGGTAAACATTAATGTGCAGATTGGTTGCATTAAGATTCTGCGTAGACATGTTCCATTAGTGATTTATGCACCTTGCATCGCTACTCTCTAAACACTATTCACCCAAATGGAAACCACACAACATCCAGCTTTCTAGCTAGAGCTGATCATCAGTGAGTTAGTACCTTTCCTTTGGTCCCGGCAACGTGAATCACCTTCATCCGCGCGATCGGCTCCTCCAGCTCCAGAATCTGCGCGAACCGCGGCAAGCAACAAAATCCACCCGATCAAATCAAACAACCAGCCATGAGCCATCCTAATATACTATTTTGACAAGTGGGGAGTGGAGGAGGAAATGGACCTGGAGGTAATGCGCCATGAGGTCCCACTGGTTTCCCCGGTTGCCGCTGTGCGCCCGCACCTTCTGCGTGATGAGCGAGGAGAGCCGCCCCATCACGTCCTCGTACTCCGCTGCCGCCACAGCACCACCTACGCCCCACGAATCGACTCAATCCAGTATCCACCACCAGCCAACCCCATCAATCGAAGCAGCAGCAGCAGCACAAAATCAGGGCGTGGCGTTGCTTACCTGCCTGCGCGGCGGCGGCGGCGGCGGAGACGGAGGAGGAGGCCATGGCGCGAGGGGAGGAGAGGCGGCGGGCGGGGACGGGGACGGGGACGGAGGAGCAAGGCAGGAGGAGGAGGCGGCGGAGCTGAGCCAGGTGAGGGCGGTGAGGCATATGCCGCGTGCGGGTGCAGCGCAA
Organism: Oryza glaberrima; assembly: GCF_000147395.1. Lineage (NCBI taxonomy): Eukaryota > Viridiplantae > Streptophyta > Magnoliopsida > Poales > Poaceae > Oryza > Oryza glaberrima. The sequence continues at coordinate 573,844 of NC_068328.1, forward strand.
GCTCAGGCGAGCGCCGCCGCGGATTCGACGACCACTACTTGTGTCGTCGTAGTAGTAGGTGTGGGTGTGGGTTGGTGATGGCGCCGCCGCCGCCGTGGTGGCTGGTGGGCCCTCCTCCTCCTCCTCGGTTTGTCTGTCTCTGTACCCTTCCTCTGACAAGTGGGTCCCCCCGGATTCTTTATCGCGGATTCGCGGTCGCCCTTGCACTTTAGTTGCAAAGTGTTACCGATATACGCTTTCTCCTCTAGGAGGCGGGTTCTGAGGTTTCCGTCATGCCTCTGCTTATAACGGGAAATTGGAGGGTCGCGGCTTGGAGCAGCGGCACCACCACCACCACCGGTTCCGGCGGATGGCGACACGGCGGCGGCGGCCACGTCAACCGGAGCGAGCACCGTGTTGTGGTGGCGTTGATGCCTCGACAAAACTAGATTTTGAGCAAGACGGTGAAACCACGTCTTAGAATGCTCAAGTTCAGATTAGAGTTTTTCTTTTTGCGGGGAAGTTCAGATTAGAGTTGGAATGTTATGTGTGCTGTTTTGTTTCAGGTATACTGGTATAGTACGATCGGTTAAAGGATATGTGACATGTCATGCCCTGATTTATTATCAATTATATGGCAAATGTGATTGTGGAATCGTTGAGGAAAAAGGTATAAGTTTCTATCACTAACAGATGTTCAGATAACTGAAAAAACTTCAGATGGGGAAACACCATTGATGCTTGAGAGAAAAAAAAAATCGAGGTCAAAGAGTGTCGGAGTTTTATTCTCTGAACCCCTTGCGTAGTTGCAAAGTTCACATTACAGTTGCAGGCATCGATTTATCACTTCTCTACCAAATGGGATTGTGAAATCGCGAATCGATCATGGAATGAGTCAATTTATCACATCACCTTTCACTCGTTTCGGGAGATATACATTTGTTACCGACGATATTCAGATAACTCGAAAAAAAATGATCAGATGGGGAAGCAGCATTGATAAATGAGAGAGAAAAATCTTGGTCAATAGGGGTCGGAGATTAAAACCCCGACCCTTGCGTTCGTTTTCTTTTTTAATTTATGTGCTGACAGGCCTGAAAAAAACAATGATGATGAATTGGGGGGTTCGGAGTTTTACTCCCCAACTCCCTTGGATCGTTGTTTTTGCAGTACAAGATGGACCAAAGCGTTATACATCAAAAAGTCTCATTTGCTGTTTCAACAAAGAAAGGAGCAACATAAAACTCCTCTTTTGAAAAATACGCGGCAATTAACGAATGTTTAATTAGTAACATATCTTCATGAACGAATAAACTTATTCATTATCCATCAGACTACAAGAATATACGTGTCTCTAGTAGTTGGTCCGTTCATGAGCGATGGCCGAAGGGTTAGGCATAAGAAAGTGCTATATTTCAACAGAGAAAAAGGAGCAACCTAAGCAGTTATTTTGAAAAAAATACAACAATTAACGAATGTTTAATTACTAACAAATCTTCATGAAAGAATAAGCGTATTCATAATCCATCATCCCCTGCCTGCACTCCCCTATGCATATACACAATTCCTTTACAAAACGCACCAGAAATCAAACCACCCAACTGACAAAATACAAACCAAATGGCCCTTCAATTAGACGACATACACACGACGCAAACACGGATGCCATGCATTGCACATACACAAATTTCTGTAAGTTCACAGACTAATCAACAACACCAAATCCCAGCATATATGTATGATGAACTCCTCATGATTTCTCTCAGGCTTTCAAGAGCCCGAACAGCTTCGTCGGAGCCTCGCCCTTTGCACGGTACTTGGCGGCCATCTCCTCCGCCATGATCAGCTCCTCGCCACGCTTCGCCGTGGTGAGCGCCCTCTTCTCCTCCGCCGTCTTGTGCAGCAATGCCAGCTTGTTCTTCAGCTTCTCTTCGTACGCCGCCTTCTTCTTCTCCAGTTCTTGCTGCAGCCACGGAGTAACCCAAATTGTTATTGTTACTGAACAGCTAGTTATTAATAACTGTTAAAAACTCACACCAAATATAATTAGGAGTGGTGATCGTTCTGTCTACCTCGATCCTTTTCAGCTCAGCCTCCATCTCTGCTTTCTTTGCATTCTCCCATGAAGTGATGTATGACAGCTTCTTGGCCGCCCTGTAATTGTTTCAGAAAAAGGGAAAATGACAGAGACAGAAAGAAGTTTCATCAGCATTTCAGGTTGGTTCTTGGTTGGTTGTTGTGAATGCAACGTCAGATATGAAAGGTAGTACTTTGAGTGCACCGTAAGAATAGATCTCCATCGAATTTGGCTAACCAGTGAAAGAGGTGATGTGCCATGTCAGTAATAACGTACTACAGTACCCTGATTAATTCTTTTTTTGCTTTTAAGCAACCACCAATTAAATGCTAGCATTTTGATATGGTACCTTTTTTAAGATAATGTTTTGATATAGTACCTGTTCTCTGCTCTAGCTTTCTCGCTTTCCTCCCAGGCATTGATCAGTACCAATCTCTTCTCCGACACAATTTTTGCGAGATAAGCATCTGAAGAATGGGCAAATTAAATGATGAGCACATAAGTAAGCATGAGCCTGAAGTGTTTTTTGCTGGCTAAAATGAGAGTTCAGATGATCAATTCTTTGTTAGTACCTCTTTCAGCTGAACCTCCTGTAGCCTCAGCTTCTGGTGGGACAGAAGAAAGGACATGTCAGCATTCAGAATGAATTCATTCAGGTTTACTCAGTACTAGTATAAGCAAGTAAAATGATAGTTTGGAAAAAAAAGAAACGCAAATATTAGGGAATGACCTAATATCTAATAATTAAAAATTAAAGGGTCAGGCTTCGAACCCAGGTCGTCTAGCCAACCACCTTTTTTTTAGAGGGAACACCGGGGGTACAGTAGCCGATCACCTTATGTAGCTAGCCAAAAGACCCTTGGTGTTTCTCGGAATGATAGTTTGGTACTTGATCGTTGATTTGCCATTTATATTTGAATTGTGCAGTAGCAGTTTGTTTTAACTTGTGAAGCCTAAGTGTTACTAGTTCAATGTTTGAACTCGTTTTTTTCTTCTTCTGAAATCAGGTTTAAATCAGTACCGGATAAAGGAGAACTCTTGAAAATCCCATCTAGATAAAAGCATGAGCACGATCAAATCAAACGATATCCAAACTCAAGTATAAGCAATTTCTACTGTATGAAAGACCAAATCAAGTCACATATAATCGAACGAGCGAAATTAACTGAAACCATATGAACAATAATCAGTGTGTCCTGCTGGTATATATGGAGCAGGAAACACCCATGATGTTTCGGCTAGCTTCACAAATTGGTGGGTTAGACGATCTGAGTTCGAAGTCTCACCTCTTCTAATTATTTGATAATAGATCATTCTCTAATATTCGTGTCTTTTTTTTAGCAGAACACGCGCATCATATCATACACATTTCACCACGGATAATATTTGGCAAGTACTAGAACTTAAAAATTCATTTTAAAAGAAAATCACTAGAACTTAAACTAGCTGAGATGAAAGCAGCTGAAACTGCGAGTGGCCATGCACGGAGATGATCACTAGATCTAGAGGTTGGTCTACGTACCCTTGACGAGGACGATGGCCTTGGAGTCGTCGTGCTCGGTGGCCGGCGGCGTCGGCAGCGGCACCACCGCCTTCTCTTCGGCGATGTCCTTGGTCACCTCCACCTTCTTCGCCTCCTCCGCCATCTAGCTAGCTCCAAATTAATCAATCAAGATCGATGGTCTCTCCTCCTCCTTGCTCCCGACGACGACGACGACGATGCTGGGCAAGCAATGCAAATGGTATCGCCAAAACAAACAGCTAGCTAAGCATATAAACCGTTAGCTGGACAGAAGGAGGATATATGTATATGTATATAGAGGAAAGTGCGTCGTGCTAGTGTCACAATCAAGGAAGGGTGTCTTAGTTAATTAGCAATTGTGATGGACAACGTACTGTTCCAGGCAGGCGGTGAGCTGGTACGTAATATAAAGGCCGCATCGCTATTCAACACACCAGGATTAGAGATACATTCGTTCATTCGATCGAGCCAGGGGTTGTACGTTTATACGTTAATTTAATTGTGTGATTGATTAATTAGTAGCTAAAGAAGAAGAACATATATTATTATTAAATATTAATTAATCATGGTATTAATAATTTGGTGCTGGGTGCGCGTCATGTCGTCTTGGCATGCATCTCTCTAGAGGGCAGAGGCTAGAGCCAACCAATTAAGCCGCTTTACGAGCCTGGGTCCAATGACAGCCGCCATCTTTGATGTTCCAGGTTGTTAGTCGTTGCCATGGGCCGGCTCCATGCATAGCTAGCACACAGCTCTCTCGCATATTTGCCGCTTGATTTAGGTCGTCTAATACAACCTTCACATCCTCATACTTCTGGAACAGTAATTAAAGTGAGGTAGCCCCATCTATGTATCCATGGAGATTGCAACTGTGCAACATGCATGGGATTGTCTGAGCTTAGATGCATGGGATTGTCTGAGCTTAGCTCAGTTCAGTAGTACTATCGAGTAACCATGCATGGTCCATTCATGGCTGGCAAGCACCTGATTAATTAACTGTATCAGTATAGAGTACTCTAATATGCCAGGTGGCCTTTAATCTTCTGAGACCTTTAGTTTAATCTTGTGAGAATCATCAATTAATCATTTGTACTCCAAGAAGATACTGAAGTTAGGTACTCTAGTACTTAGTATGGTGGAACGATAATTACCTACTTTTGTTTGACAATCTGTCCCCTTTATATATTCAATCTACTTCGCATACAACTACAATATTAATTACGAACCTGTAGCTAGCTAGTAGTGCCTTGTTAGCTGTTCTTACCTTTTATTTTCAGAAGAAAAGAATGTAACAAATCTTTAGTTTCCCGTACGTTGATGCTCCTCCAGGACGACAACAGCTCAACTCAACACACTAGTACGTGCAACTAAACTTAAAATAAGATCAGCAAACCGGTATCATCGATCAGTACGATCAACTTTCTGAAGAAACTGCTGCAATATCTAATAAGCTAATTAACCTGCAGTTCGATCGCTGATTCTGTACGTTAATAATATTAATGTTGGTGCATGATTAAGATACTCAAACTGCAAAGAATATCACTAAATGTGGATGCATTTGTTGATCTAACCTTAGAAACGAAGCAAATATATGAATCAGCTGGAGGTAGCAATAGCTAGCTTTGTGCATGGCCAACGACAGGGACGATGGACAGCGAATTGGGGCTGTGTGTGTGATGGATGACGATTGACGAATTGACGATCGATGTGTATATATGGCTCTTTTGTGATATCATATCATGGTGTTGGTGTTGGTTGCCAGCTCTGATCCTATATCGATCACCACCACCTAACAGTTAGGATGTCTCCTCAATCGAGCCCACCTGATGTAGGATTAGCACATAATTACGATTTAATCTGTCGCCACACAGTACTTGCTTGATTATCATGATGCGGTTGGTACCGCAGCTTGATCCCTAGCTAGCAGTACTTGAGTAGTGTATATGCTGACCCATCAGATACCTCGTCATACATGTACAGGTATAGAATCTCTCTCTCTCTCTCTCTCTCTCTGTATATGCTGACCCATCAGATACCTCGTCATACATGTACAGGTATAGAATCTCTCTCTCTCTCTCTCTCTCTCTCTCTCTCTCTCTAAAAGGATGCAGGGTGTTGAAAGTAATGTGAACTGTGAAGTACTTTGTTTACTTGCTGCACTTTGTCACGCTATTTGGGGCCAGCTGGTACGGTAAGAGAGAAGTTTTTTGTAAGCATACTTTTGCCTCATCACATATAAAGGTACCAAGCCCAAATTAACTCACATTCTTCAAAGTACAGCTTCTCGATTCAACATACACACTCAAACTATTGAAAAAAATACAAGACTTTTGTAAAATTTTTTTTAAAAAACCAAACTTTGGTCAAATATGGTCAAGTTGCTGAAGTAGTAAATTTGATAAGCCATTTGTACTTTTGCCTACAAAAAGAGCAGTCAAGTGGTAGCCCAAACAGCCCACTGACAGGCGGGCCACAACCTGTACGCGGCCTTCCCCAATGGCCCACATAGCTATCAGTATCTCGTTCCGGCCCATCCGCACGTTCCTTCCTGGAAGTACGGTTCCGGCCTAACTATTATGGGCCCGACATCCGTGATTCCAGCCTAGTTTGGTATGGGCCGCAAGTAACTGGAAGTACAGTTCCAGCCCAAATGGTATAGGCAACACGTGGCTGGCAGTACCGTTCCGGCCCAATTAGTATGTGGCGTTGCGTTGCGCCGCGCCGCGCCTGTGCCGCTGTGCGCGACGGCGCGAACGCGAGCTCTTGTGCTCGGTGGCGTTGGCGTACGTACGGTCTACGGAGTCCGCATGTCTGGGAGATTGGGACGCTCGGCGGTGGCCTGGAAGTAAACGCTTGCTTGGTTTGATGCTACTTTTTGCTAATTCAAAATTTTGGTAACTTCAATATGATAGAATAAAATTTGATTTTAAACCAAACAAGCAAATCGATCCGTGACCGGCCCTGCTTGCATCCTTACCTATAAGAGAATTAGGGAAGGACAAGGCGCACATATGTACCCATGAGCTAGCCGAGCAACATGCATGTCAGATCTTGAGAATATCAATCGGATCGATCGATCGAGTTTATATATATCTGTAACACACGACGACATGTATACATAGGCAAGTCAGCCAACCGCGAACTGACCACCCAAGCACATAACATCGGTCGATCCCCTTTTATTCAAAAGCCGCACTGCGCATGCATATACGCGTCGTGACGAGATGACGCCAAGACAATACTACGAACACGTACACCGTACCACATCACAAAATAAAAGAGTAGGAGACGATGGATGGATGGATCAGTGGCAGGTGGGGAGGGCGATGCCGCATGAGGAGACGGCCTTGCGGGCGTTGGGGCTGTTGACGTAGCGCCCGTAGCGCGGGTCCTTGGCGAACTGGCAGAAGCAACCCTGCTGCGCCCGCAGGCTGGAGCAGCACGCCGCCGTCGGCCGCGCCCCGCCCGCGATCGCCCCCGCGCACACCGTCAGCTGCCCCGCGTTGCAACCCGCCCCCGCCACACCCACCACGCCGCCGCCGCCCGACGCCACCATCGCCACCGCCAACACCAACACCAAGACCTTCCTCATCATCATCATCATCCTCCAGCTACTGAAGCTACCTAGCTTGCGAGCGAGCTGTAGTGTACTGAAGCTATCTACGAGCAGTTCGCTGCGTATTTATAGGCGCTCCGCCTCTCATCGCCGCGCGCCGCTCCCGCTGCAAACGTGGCCCGGCTGCTTCCGCCACGTACGACGCCACGCGTCAGTATGGGCACGACCTTAGCTAGCAATTCATAACGAGTTCGACTCACCTCATCTATAGCTGATATTCAGATATACGGATTAAATTGCAGTAATGTACGTGCGATAAATTCCCATCTGTTTCGCGTTAATTTCTCGTCGAGTTTGAGCTATAGAGTGCGAAACGCCACGTTAATAACTACCTGATCGATCAATGTTTGAACCGTAGCTGGCCTGTCCGGAAGTTAAAGAATATAAACACTTGACAGGGAGGATTGACCGATTGACAATTGTACCGCGATACCCATAATCGGTCGAGATGGTCATCAGTTAATCCGACCGGCGGGGATATGGGCATGTATATGGACTGCATTCGATCGTTCTACAGGTGGTTAATGGAGTTGGTTGGTCCGTTGGTAGGTGCTCGCTAGGCCATCGCTCGCTGCGGACAAATGGAATCATTAATTGATGCAGAGCCCGGCCGATGTAAGTGACCTTGCAGTGTAGGAGTATGTTTCAGACCCATAATCAGTGAAGCTGGCTGCCTATGGCCCCGTTCGAACCCGTTTCAGATTTAGGTGCATGCATGTAAAGAAAACATACCGCATGATTGTTTTTTCATCAAAAAAGAAAACATAGCATGATTTATAATTAATTGAAAGAAACACTTACAGGTTTTTTTGCTAGCTCCACGAGTTGTTGGGTTAGCCGGTTTGCGTTCGAAGTCTCGCCCATTTTATTTAGTTGATATTATATCCTTCCCTAATATTTATGTTTTTTTATTATGATTATTTCAAACTTAAAAATAAATTTATATGATATTTGAAAGCAATTTATATATTTTACCAGAAAAAGAAAGCAATTTCTATATATAGAGAGAAATATACCGTTTAACAAATTGAAATGAAAATTGAGGTATAATTTGTATATTACACATAAAATCTTCGGGGTTCGTCAGAAGCTGCTATGGAGTCACTAATCACTAATGCAAAATCTCCAATAGAGGAATTACTGACCCATGGTTCATCAGAAAATCTTTAGATAACTACCGACCTATAGTGTGTCCCTGAAATAGGAATTGTTGACCGATAGTTTGTTGAAAAGTTATACCGATCATGAAGATCTTTCACGACCGACATCGGATAGTAATTTTTGGCCATGTTGTAGTACAGTGTAGAGCTCGTTGGCCTGGATCAGCCGAGGACCAAAATGAGTGATTAATTACAGAAATCCCTATAAGTGTGTGTTCATACTCATAGCTAATCAATACAAACAGATTTGGGTGGTACATAGTAATATTTAAAATCTTACTCCCTCCGTTCCGTAAAAAAAACATAGAATCGGATATGATATTCTACCTCCATATTTTAATGTATGACGCCGTTAACTTTTTTATCTAACGTTTGACCATTCGTCTTATTCAAAAAGTTTATGTAACTATCATTTATTTTATTGTAACTTGATTCATCATCAAATGTTTTAAGGATGACATAGATATTTTCATATTTGCACAAAAATTTTGAATAAGACGAATGGTCAAACGTTGGTCGAAAAGTCAACGGCGTCATACATTAAAATACGGATAGAGTATCTTAGTATTATAAATCTGAATAGACAACCTAGTATAATATGTGTCACACCTGATTCTAGTTTGGTTCTATGGGACATATGGAGTATTGAAGAACATCACCATTCCACTCACCGATATTGGGAACAAATCAAATACTCCGTATATGCAGTTGAGTCGAGTTATTCACTATGTCAGGTGGCACAGCTGAATAATTTCAACAAGCAAACGGTTTATGCATTCAACTTGGTTAGCACTACTGCACTACAACCCCATAGGTGAGAAAAAAAGACCGAACTGAAAATACTCGGATCAAGACTAAGAAATTATGTCACTAGTTCGATCTCAGGTATTAAATGACCAAATTTTATTCGGTTAATTTAGTTAGTACATTTGATTAACCAAATAAATAGAACAAACTGAATTTTGACACAATAGGCCAATAGGCCTATTAAGGTCCAACAACCTAATTAAACTGAATTTTAACCTCCTATGCTTCGATCTATGATCCATGGCAGTGAAGAGAGTCAATCTGGTATTTTCGTGTGTGTTTTATGCGTATGATTTTTTTCTATAAATTATTAGGGATTTTGCCTTATTATTTAGGATATTTTGAAATTTTATTTTGGTCATGACCGAGATTTTCTTATCTTCATTATTTTTCAAAACCGACCCATCTTATGTCTTAGATGATAAAAAAAATTAAAAAACTGGAAGCCGAGATCAAATTTTTGTGTCTGACCGAACGTGCACCCCTAACCAACAAGGAGGCTTCAACCATCCTTGTTTGTCATCGTCCTTGTGGTCGTCGCCGCCGCTAACAAGTGCAGACTGCAGAGTAGAGGTTGGTATGCCGTCCTCCAACCGTGCCGCACCAGCCGCGGTGTTTATCACCCTCTCCTCTCCAACATCGTTCCGAAGTCTGAACACCGAAATCTCCGCCAAGGCAGGGACCCTCTTCCCCCATGTCTTTGCGCGATTCATGGCCACACATTGGAGAACGCCCGACCCTTCCCTCCCTCGTGGCTTGGTTCGATGGAGTTCGCTGCCAACGGCTTCGTCGACGGTCAAAGATTCGGAGGTAGGTGAAAGATTAATACGAAGGATAATTTTATCATTCTTAAAAATATACCGGGAGATACCACACTTTTTAGTGTAAAAATTGGTACCCACAAGTACTAAGTATTTTGAGGTATTTAAAAAAATTTAGGATAAAACTTAGGTACCTTGAGGTATTTTCTTAACGACTATGAAATTTCTCTAATATAAAAACGATAATGTGAGGGCTTCTTTGACGTGTCTCCTATCCAACGGCTACTTCAGACGGTTTTCACGAATGCGAAAAAAATTGCCTGTCAGTACATTAGAAGTTAGAAGAGTTTTCTTTTTTACACAACGCAATTAATCAGAAAAAAAGACGAATAAAACTGTAGGAATGAAAAAAGAGAAAAACTACTACGGCGGCTAAAGATAACTCCGATTAGCGGGAGGGGGAGGGATACTTCAGACGGTTTACTGCTGTTTTACGGAAAATCTCCTCACTCGGGTAGCGATCCAAAAAATTTCAAATAGCCCCCCCTCTTGTTTTGGACCGCCGGAATCGCCATGGCTCCTGCCGATGGGCGACGGCGACGACTGCGTTGCATCCGCTCCGCGGGTAGACTCTGCCCCGTCATCTCTCGATTCCCCGGTCGCCGCCGCCCCTCGTCGCCTTGCTTTCTCCGATAAAAAAGCACGCTATGTGACTTTCCTTTTCCTGAATGTTCTGCAATTTCTGAAGAGAAAACTCCATCTGGATTTGTTCTCATCTGATACATGTTGCTCTCACCTGAAATTTTGAATTTCTTCTGATCGTCAATGCCATTTTTCGTGCTTGTTCACACTTTCATGCACACGACCACGTTGTGCAGAATGCATCAGAAGCAATTTTCTCCGCATGTGTTTGGCTCAATTGATCCTGACAGTGATGTTGCTCTCACGTTGTTTCTTTCCATAAATCCTAATCGATGGTAATGTTCCATTGCCACTGTCAAGAAAGGTAAGCTGTGTGCATTTTGGTGAGATACTGACATCCATTCGTAGCTGGGATTGTTTTTGTTATCAAGGTTCATGCATGGCTAGTTGACACTTAACTCTCTTCACAGGAAGGAAGGAAAAAAAAAAAAACAGAGATCATACTTCTCTGTGCCAAATGTCCTGTTTTTGTTACATGGCGACATGGGTTACCCATCTCCTTCTCGCCATAATCAGAGAACGGTGCAGGGTCTTTGTCAGATTTCCATTGCTCAAATTGTCATTCCATCAGTCAGCTCGGTGATGCTCTTAAGTAAATTATCTGCAGCTAATCATGGATCTGAATATCTGATGAGATGACTTGCAAGTTGCCATCACATTCTCAGTATTTTCTCTTTCTTGTATCCTGTGGTAAACACGATGAGAAAACAACGTTCGACGTGATGTGCAAAAAGGTTTGATTTCTGTAGCTGTGGTGTATACAGTGTACAAAATGATCATTTCGAAACAGGGACAGCACTCAGGAGGGGAATCAAGCTTTTTGTTTTGCCGTTTGCGTGATGATATTGGCTTCGAGACGAGTTGCTTCATTTCTTATCTTTCTTCTCTTCCTTCTTCTCCTCTTTCTTCTCTTCTTTCTTCTCCTCTTTCTTTTCTTCCTTCTTCTCTGGCTTCTTCTCTTCCTTGGCAGGTCCAACAGAAACGATGTCGATCTTGCCGATCTTCCTCAGCTTCTTCGCGATCGCGACGGTGTCCATGTCGCCTATGATGGTCATCTTGTTGTCCTTGAGGTCTGCAGCTATCGAATCAATACCTGCAACCCAGAAGAAATGATGGATGATGCTCCATTCTATCTGATCAGAGCTGATTCATTTTTAAAAATAAGTTTCAGTCACTTCAGTGGTTGGATTTGGACTAGTTTTTCCAATTAATCATGCTATTCATGTCAGCATAAGTCATAACCAATCCACTTATTCAGAGGTGCCAATCTGCACCAACTCTCTGCATGAAACACAAGGACGAACCATTTGAATTTTGATTCTCTTCACCTATCAATCTATAATAATATTCCATGTGGACGACCTACTGCTTGACTCAGGTCACCGAGTCTGATCAGGTATCACAATCGAACTCCACCTAACGATGTTTCTTTCTCACAAGAATCCAGTTATTGATTGGTTGTAAAGCTATCTTACTGAATAATTATATGAGATGTTGAACAATGAATGGCGATTGAAACTAAAATGGAATCAAACAAGATGATCGCAGTCTCTGAAATAAACCATTTCAGTCTCTCTTAGCTGAATTGATTTTCATAGAGTCGAGACAAAAGCATATACTTATTTCAGTCTTTCAGTACTCGCATGTGTAATCCAAACTGCAAAGAACAATCAAGAAAGGTTGCGCTAATCGTTTACCGTAGATATCTGCGACGGCTTCGATCGCTTTCTGCTTCGTCTTGTCGTCAGTCATGGTTGGAACCTTGAGCACCACCTTCTGCTACAAATGACGAACACATCCATAAGTTCTTTCAGCTTGAAGATCTTGAATTTCAGTAGAAGAAAAAAAACCACCAAAAGCAAGGTTCAGAAATCAAGGAGGAGGTGGAAGAAGCCATCGATTGCAGCATACCTGAGCCATCTGAAGAAGTGTTGAAACTGTGGATATCTCAACAGAGGGAAGGCTGGATCAGGGAGACAGATAGAAATGTGAGCAATGGGAACTAAGAATGTTGGATGATTACCCTGAGGTCTCTTATAAAGGCTTTCCGGGTGAAATGTCATCTTCACATGAATGATCATTAGCATGTCATTATCATGATTATGTCAAGTTGTCAACAAAACTTCCTAGGCGTTTCCACGCATAGCGGCTTCGGTTCAGGAATCCTCCTTGACTAATATTGCGTTCTCTAATCTCCCTCTGACTCTGTTTGGCAAGCTAAAGCTTGCATGCTTTTAAAAAAAGTTGGACCCAAGGAAGCTTGCATGCTTTTGTCGTGAACGATAAGGATTGGTGAGTTGCACGATGTGCTTATGGGTTAACATCCACATGTGCGGTGGCTAATCCTCTTTAGCTTCATCACAAAACACGCTGGTTTCAAAGAATTTCAGCTTGTCAGGTTTTCGCCGAGTCAACATCTGTGACTCACTAATCAGACTTTCGGCCCTCTCTAAAATTAAAAAAAAAAATCAGACTTTCGGTGCCAAAAATGACCAAGCCTACGTTATAGGTATTTTTTTCACGGTAGAGACTAAAATTTGATGATATCTACTACTCAACGTTGGTAGGATTGGATTTTTTTGACAGAGGTTTAGACCCATTATCTTCTTAAGATATGACCATCCCATTATGGCATATACGTTTTGTCAAACTTTTAAATGGTACAAATTTCTTCATTAGCATTTCAGAGAACATTTTGAAAGTTAATTTATCAAATTTGTAATATCCACTTTATGTATTTACGCCCTCAAAAATATTTGTCACAACTCAGTTTTGTCCATCATCCACGTCACTTTCAAAGGAGCTTGTCGGCCCCACCTTGACCGAAAATTCGGACAATTACTAGTACAAAGTCCATCAGCCCACTAGATATTTGCATAAACGGCCCAGCCAAAGGCCCATGAGTGTGACTTATCAATTTTTTATATTTGCACGAATTTTTTAAATAAAACGAATGGTCAATCTTTGAAAAAAAAAAAGGTCAAAGCGACCACTAATTTAAGTCGGAGATAGTAAAAAATTAGGGATCAGCTGAACCCCATGCCCCCACGTTAGGTTCGTACATGGCAGTACGAAGAAGGAGATCGATTTTTACGGTTAATTTTGTTTCCCGGTGTTATAGTGCATTCAATGTGTGTGCTGTTTCAATACAGTTGCTCATTTGATTTACTTTTTTTTTTCTTTTCTTCTGGATGACACATGCAGCCACTTGATGAGAAAGAGTTAGAACGGAAGTTGAAGAAAGACCAGAAGGTATGGAGGATTTTCAGAATTTGCCATTGAATACGCGCGGTTTTCAGGATATATGTCACCTAATTCGTACTACTTTCAGAATATGCCATTGGGACGCGAATTTTCATCATTCTACGCCACTCCATCTGCCGACGTCAGTCTTCGTCGTTGTCCGTCCATCTGCCGCCGCCCGCGTCCCCATCCATCCGTCGGCGCCGCCCGCGTCCACATCCATCCACCGGCGTCATCAGCGTCCATCCGCCGGCGCCACCCGTGTCCGTCCGCCGGTGCCGCCACGTTCCTATCCGTACGGTCCGCCAGTGCTACCCGCAGCCGTCCACCGGCGCTGCTCGCGTCCGTCCACCCGCCATCGCCCGCTACCCCGCTTCACCGAATCTCGCGCATCTCGCTGAGGAGCACCATCGCGCCTCCACGGGGAAGATGGCTGGGTTAGCCTCCTTGACCTGCTCGACTACGACCTCCACCACGAGCTCCTCGACTAGGGCGATTTTATCCAGGCGGCGTGTCGTGTGTTCGCTCGCGGTGGCCGCATTGAGCAGGTCGTCACCGCGGCGCTGGACAGACGGGGACGCTGCAATATCCTCAAATTTTAAACAAAAATTTAACTGCATCATGCTGGCTTTTGACTAGATTAGTACAATTTAAAAATCTATTTGAATCCTTGTTATTCTTAATTTTTGGTTCAAGTATTACCCCTTTAGAATTCTTTTAACCTACCCTAATTATTTCCATTACCCTAAACTTTAGTGAATTTTAGCAAATTCTCTCAAATTCCAAACTTTAGCTTAATTCCTTAATTTACCCTTTTAATAGTGAGAGTTTGCTATACTCTAAATTATAGTGAAACCCCTTTCAAACTTATAGATTAAATTCATTCTTTTCTAGGGAAAATATTCAAAATTCTTTTTTTTGAAAGAACCATGGTAGGGGAAGCCCCCACCGTTAAGATTTTATATTAATAAAGGAGAAAAAATTACAACAAATTTAACCACTGTAACAATGTATCTCTCTCAGAATTTTTCACTCTAAGAACTAAAAGGGAGAGATCATTCCTAAAGAGAACTCTCCAAGAGGGAACAGAGGGAACAATGTTTTCAAAAATTAAACTATTCCTCCGCTTCCAAATGTTCCAAGCAGCATAAAGCACCTTCTCAACAAAATGGGTAGAGTTATATGAATTTCTGGCCATGACCAACATTTCACCAAAGCTTAAAGAAAGATTCCAAACCACACCAAATTGCGCCCAACATTGAGTGCTAAAAGGACACTGGAAAAATAAGTGGAGAGTTGTTTCCCTTGATCCTGTTGAACAAAGTACACAGAGCAAGGAAGCATTTTGAGGGGAGCAATGCCTTCTGTCTAACATGTCATAAGTATTTAACCGATCAATCAAGAGTAGCCAACTAAACACCTTGACTTTCATAGTACAACTACTCTTCCAAATCCATTTAATATAAACAGGCACATGGACATGAGAAAAATTCATGGCATAAATTTTCTGTGAGGAAAAGATACCGTTGCCCCAAACATATGTCCAGCGATCACTCTCATCATTAAGATACTCCAAGGTATCTGCAGCTGACATTGCCAAATATTCCTGAAAAGCTTGCTCTGAAAGTGGCAAGGCAAAGAGCTGAGGTAGATCAAAAGTAGAGAACATCATAACTGAGAGATTTGAATTCCTGGCAAAAGAATATATTCTGGGATAAACCAAGGCCCTGACTTTATTGTTCCACAAATCTTCCCAAAACAAACAAGATTTTCCATCTTGCACAGTATAGGCCGAGATGCCTCTAAAAGTATCCATAAATTGCAAAACATCCCTCCACCAAAAAGATCCTTTAGGAGTAACAGCATGAGGAGGTTCTGCAGTGTAGTAAGTATTCCAAATCAAACTGACCCAGGGAACAGGATATCTATTATAGAACTTATGCAGATTCTTCAAGAGAAGGGCATTATTTTGCAACCTAAGGTCTATTACACCCATATTCAAAATTCTTTTGTGACACTATTCATCGCACTCAAGGTGCTCGATGAAATGTCCAGCCCAACCAGCGCAGCCCAACACCCATCCAATCTTTCACAAAGTTTAGGTTTGGTCCTTGGGGACCACAACCCACCCAAAGCCGTGGTTTTCTTTGCCTTTCCATCCCTTTACTCGCGCCGCCCTGGCATCCGCTCTCGCCGCGTGCTAAGCCGCCGTGCGTCGGCTTCAAGGCCGCTTGCGCATGCCCAGCTACCTTGGCGTACTGCCAGCCGCTCGACGCCTCTCAGGCCACCGCCGCCGCACCAATCTTGACGAAGACAAAGCCGGGACGACCTCCGCCGCAAGTTACCGCCGCTCGACACCGTGCACGCTCTTCCAAAGCCATGAAGCATCTAGGCCCCCGTTGTTGATTTTGGTAATTAATGACAAGCACTAATTGTGGACTAACCGTTGTCTTTAAGATATTTATATTGAGTTAGGTTCACACCATGACTTCGCATGGATGATTATCGATGGATTAAAATTGACGGCGCAAAGCGAAGGATGAGAAGATGGTAAACTAGTGCTTTATATTTAAATTGATTGAGGTGTAGGGCGATCGAATTTGCTAGTTTAATTTTAGCTTCGTCGTACTATTAAGAGGGGTAATGACCTAGCAAATAGATGATTTTAATTGCCACATTAGGTCATTTGCATTTAGACTTGTGCTCACATTTCACATTACAATTCTTGCTATACACTGTTTGCACTGAGTTCGGCCTGACCAGGGCCGGTCTGACTGCGGCCCAAGTGCCGGTCTGACCGCAGGGTCACGGCCGGTCTGACCGCCGCCTCAAGGCTAGTCTGACCAGCGGGTGTCGGCCGGTCTGACCGACCGGCCATATGGCCGGGGTGGTGTTGTCTCGGTGTCGCGATCCCGAGCCGCCGGAGCCGTATTCGGTCAGACCGAGCTGAGGGCGGTCTAACCGAGCCTAGGCCGGTCTGACCGGCCACCCCATGTCGGTCTGACCGGCCAGGGCAGTAGGGCCCAGTGTCAGCCCTGCTACGGCTAGAAGTAGCACGGTCTGACTGGCCACATACCTCCGGTCAGACCGGCAGAGCATAGAGTTGGGGGATTTCACCCCCAACGGCTAGTTTTGGTTGGTGGGAGTACAAATACTCCCCCTCCAGCAGCAAGGGGACTCTCTTGGCACCCAATTCATTTGCATACACCCATTGCATCTCTCACACACCCACTTGAGCTTTGTGTTCATCCATCTAGTGTGTTTGAGGGTTGATTAGCCAATAGTCAAGTGCATTGCTTCATTGTAGAGCTAGTGTGGCACTTGATCATCTTCGAGCTGGGTCATCGCTTGTTACTCTTGGAGGTTGCCGCCTCCTAGACGGCTTGTGGAGAAGTTACCCGGTGACCTCTCCGAGAAGATTGTGGAGGAGGGCTGACGCCGGTTGTGAGTGGTTTGGAGTTCACCACCTTCGGAGTGAAGGAAGAACTACCCCAAGTGATCGAGGCTTGGGTAGTCCTCTCCGTAGGCCGGCTCCCGCCTTGCCCACCCCTTGACGAAGGGGGCGTGCGGTGGCTTCGTAGTTGAGCGGTGGAGTTGGGCTCGCCTCAACGGGGAGTAGGAAACCGGCGAGTTTCCAAACCTCGATGAAATATCTCTTGTCTCCTTGTCTCATTTACTTATTGCATTTACATTTGTGCAATTTATATTTCTAGAGACATACTAGAGATCATATCACCCTAGGATTGCTAAACTAGACTTAGGAAGTGTGATTTACTTTCCTAGTGATATACTTGAGCCACTTTTACCCTAATATTGCAAAACATAACTTAGTTGTTTAGTTAGACTTGTCCCTCACCAAGCCTAGCAACTTAGGTTAGTTTTGATTAGGTGTCATTTAGTTTTAAATCGCCTATTCACCCCCCTCTAGTCGACATCCCGATCCTACAAGCCACCGCCGAGTCCGATTTTGCTTCTACCCGGGGTGAATCACGCCAATTCTTGCCTCACGGTTGGATTGAAGATAAATGGTGGTTTCCCCTCTCACAATTCAAACTAACCACCGCCGATCTGGCCGTTTTACTCCTCGCCGCCACCGCGTGTCAAGCTCGGGTTGGCGCCAACACGTCGCCAGCCGTTTTCACCCACGGTCAAGTCAAGCCTTCGTCGGTAAGAATTCGAACTTGGCCTCCCGCCACTCAAATTGATCTTGCCCTTCCTCTCTCAGCCCTCTGCCACCCCTGCCACACCCGATTCCCGAGTTCATCAATGGCGATAATGGCGCCCGAACTCATCCGCTTCTCCTAGCCCTATAAATAGGACCCCAATCCCTTCCTTGTCCATCATCGATCATCACCAACCATAACCCCACAACCCCGAAGCTTTGCTTTGCCAATCCATCTCATCAACCATCTTCGCCCGCTGGTCGAATACCTTGTGCGTGATTGACTCCACACCACTCCATCCTCCCTCAACCCTAACCAAACCATAGAACACCTACCTTCAACCATGTTCTAGCATACTAAAGCATGACCGAAGCTCTGCGTCGAGTTTCACCTCGTCGCACTGAGTCGAGCACCGCCGCCCCTGCTTTGCTCTGTTCTTCACCGCCAAGAAGTTTTTCCGGCCGCAATCCGTCGTTTCAACCTATCTCGGTGAGTTCCTCCGTTTTAACCATCTACATACTCCCTAGATTCCATTTTCGCAATCGATTAGCACTACCATATCACCCTCTTGGCTGCCGACATGAGCTCGACTGCCGCCAATGGAGGCGCTCGTCGGCAACTATCTCCTACACCTTGCCAAAGGTCGGCAAGCAACTTAAATCCTTCTAGACACCTCATAGATGCTCTAGGAACCCTCCCCGAGTCGTGCCTAACTCTCACCACCTTAATCACCTTCTCAGCTCATCCATGTCACCGCCACCCTAGCCGCTAGGCTACCCACACATCAAATTAGCCCCTCCGCCACTGCTCACCGTCGCCGGAGAACCCTAGCTACCTCCCCTCCTCAGTCGCAACCCCTTTCTTCCTCTATTACCGCCGCAATCCCTAACCCTAGCACCGCCGGTCGTATTTGGGGAACGGCTAGAGGTTTAAGAAGAGAAGAGAGAAACAGACTGACAGGTGGGACCCGCGCACAATATCATTTAACATTTAATTTGATTTTCAAACTTTAGAAACCCATATCTTTTAAAATATAGATCCAATTCCAGTGAAACTTGAACCAATATTCTTCTAAAATTATTCTCTACCTTTTGAGACCACTTTTACTATTTTCTTATTTTATTTTATTTTTACCGATTTTTGGATTTTATCCGAATCCCTTTTGAATTTGAATTTTATATGCCTAACCCTAGGTCTTGAGGAGCCTTCTGACACATTAGATAATATCAGTTAATCTCAGGACATCGAGCAAGGCAAGTTACTGTACACCTTTTGACCATTTAAGCCTATATTTTACAAGTTACTTATTTATAGCCCTTCTATTCAATACTCTACTTTCATATGCATAATTTAACCATAGAAACCCAGATAATTTAGTATTGCTTATTTTGCTTACAATTTGGTTAAAATGTTTTACACTTAGATTGGGACAGTACGTTGGAATTAGATGAATTCCGGGTGGCTAGTACTGTCTCGATCGATATAGTTATTACCAGGTACTTATGTCAAACGAATGGGTACGACCGCAGTTTCTAGAATAGGGACAGACCTAGTCATTATGTTAATTAGCAATGTGGTACCTCTGTGTAGTGGTTCTTATTTTTAAGCCCTCGAGCAGGAGGCAACTATAGCCGCGAAGGGCAATTTTTACCATTACCATGTACAGGTAAATGGTTTATGATACTCGAGTATAATTATAATTATAATTGTAATTCTAAACCCTGATTGAGATGACGTGGTGTCATACGATCAGTTCCCCTTAAATACCCCGAGAACGCCAGAACTCCTCTCGCTGCTGATAACGTTACGTTCAGAGTGCATGGGGACTAGAGTTCATGGAACAGGTGCCACGATTGTTAATAACCTAATACTGGGCCATGACTAAGCTAATGAATATTGGCAAGTCGTGGACTGCGGGTAAAGCATACATCTACTGCAGTAGAATAATCATGAAACTATTCGAATAGCCATGCTCACGGAATTGAGTACCGGGACTCATATGGTACCTTGGTTAGAAACCTAAAGGATATGTTTTATAAACTCTTGCTTTAATATTTTCAGATTGTCTATTATTGCTATTTGTAAAGAACTTTACTTTACCCCAATGCCTAACATGTTCCCATGGTGACTTGCTGGGTATCGTGAATACTCATTCTTGCTCTTATTAACCCTTTTTCAGATTTGGGTCAAGAGGAGGACCCCTATGATTATTACTATGATGACCCTGATAACTTAGAAAATCCCTAGAGGTTATACCTCCTTAGTCAGAATGTATTAAAACTTCCGTTGTGTAATATTAGTACCTATATTTAATTAGGTGAGTATCTATTTTTGTAAAACCCTCAGTATTGTAAACTTTAACGTATGCAATGAAGAACTAGTTGTATTATATGTATCAATATTTACTGATCCAGAGATTGATACATTAATCTTAGTCGGATCCAAGTCATTAGTTTTGGGAGCCGACAGACGCGGGGCGGCGTTGGTGGACGGACAGGGATGCGGGTGGCACCGGCGGATGGACGGGGACGCGGGCGGCGGCAGACGGACAGACGGATGATGACAAGGACTGACGTCAGCGGACAGAGTGGCGTAGAATGAAGAAAATTCGCGTCCCAATGGCATATTCTAAAAGCAGTGCGAATTAGGTGGCATATCCTAAAAACCGTGCGTATTCGATGGCAAATTCTAAAAAGTCGGTTCTATGTGATCAAATTCTGCGTGGACTTGACCTGCCTTTTAGAATTATATACTCCCTCCGTTACAAAATATTTGAAATCGTTGACTTTTTAAGTACATGTTTTACCATTTGTCTTATTCAAAAAATTTAAGTAATTATTTATTCTTTTCATATCATTTGATTCATTGTTAAATATACTTTCATGTACACATATAGTTTTACATATTTCACAAATTTTTTTAATAAGACGAACGGTCAAACATGTGCTAAAAAATCAATAGCGTCAAATATTTTGAAACGGAGGGAGTATATGTTATTAGTTGTTCATTCCTGTGGCATAGATTACTACTCTGCCACCAGCTGGCCTCAGATGGTCAAAATCTAAAGTAATGAAAGGAGTAGCCTTTCTTGAAACTTCATTGAACCACATCATCAGTTGAATATGAGCCGTAAGATGTAAATAGGATCCAATATCTGACGTTGGATGTAGAATGTAGAATGGAAAAAGATAGCCCAAGTCTTCAAGAACATTGTAATGACTATCACAACATTAACATATGATAAGAGAGAGGGGGGAAACATGGTGTAGACCAATACAAAGGGAAGCCCCTTGTGGTCAGTGGGTGTGCCTAACCTTGTGGGCCCAACCTGGTTGATTTGCATTAAACCTCTAAGTAAATATTAAACTGCAAAATAGTTCTAAAAATATTACAATGTCATCTATGTGGTTAGTAGTATATTTCAGTTTAGGTGTAATATTATAAATTAGCATCTTAGACCCCATTACAGTACTATAGGAAAATATATATACATATTTAAAGTAGATGTCCATATACATTTCTCAAAAACATTTACATGATTAGGGATTATTGTTTTCATACATCCAATATATATAGTTCACCTTAATTAAGTTCTACTACATGCTTAATTCATTTACAAGATGAAAATAATTCACCTAATTAAGTTCTATATCTTAAGTTAAGAGATAAAAGGTCAAATTTATAAGAACAAAAAAATAAAACAAATTCTATTTTGGAAAATTTTAATTAAATTAGCAATAAGTGAAACAAAATTGTACAAAATCATGGAGTAAAACATAGCAAAATTCATTTAACCAATCAACATTATACAAAATAAATTAATTCAAAATGGTTATATAAAAAGCTAGGTTTTTTACGCAATTGGCTTTGGCTTATTATCATATTAACGATATTATCATATTAACGACGCGTATATATAGGGTTTCAAGACAGGCATCTAAAGTCGTGTAAAGCACGACTACATAGCTAGTGTCATTTTTTTCACAATGACAAAACACAAAATGTTTACTATTGCACATGTCGAAAGTCACTGTTCTGTGAACTGTTATTCGCACAGGCAAAAGGGTAAGAGCAAAAAAGGCTCAAGGCAAAGGCAAAGGAGGCAGCTAGGCTCCAGGTTAAAACATAATTAGTGATTTTCTATGTTACTGAATGTAAACCAGATAGCTACTTAGGCCCTGTTGGTTTCAGTTTAAGATTATTGTAATCTAAATTATTAAATCATATTACTCTAAGCTGGATTATAATAATGTGACATAGAATAAGCTGCGAGCTGTTTGTTTCTCTGGATTATTGAAGGCATCTAAGGTTAGTGGGTCTTTAGCCCCCCAATAATCTGAAAAAAGCTCCTCCAGAGGGGATTATTAGATTATAGTAATTTGGCTTATAGATTATAATAATCTATCATAATAATCTACTTGTTTGTTTCAGTTTACTCCTAATAATCCAAATTATAAAATTCTAAGCTGAATCAAACAGATGCTCTGTGGAGATGGATTTTCTTCTTTTTCTACGCTGATTGACTTTTCTGTAGGCACAAGCAGCTTCAGATGGTCCTAAAAAAAGTGAGAAGAAGCAAAGAAAGAAAGCGGTTGAGGATGAGAATACCGAGGATTTCATTGATCCAGACACTCCTCATGGGCAGGAGAAATTTCTTGCATCTCAAATGGCCAAGCAGTATAGCCCAGCTGCTGTTGAGAAATCGTGAGATGCTACATTGTCTTTCTCTATCTTATAATTCGTAAAGAAAGGCCTAATTGTATTGCAAGCATTTGTATTTTTTATGAGTCACTTACATGTGGGCCCCACATATTTTATTATTTTTTATTGTTTCTAACTAGGATGCCATATCAGAAAAACGGAAAAAAAATACTGCCATGGGACCTCTTTGAACGGTTCGAGTGAGTTTAGGGGTATATATTTCTGGTTTTGTGGTTAAGGGACCTTAAAAAAAAATCTCGCTGTTAAGTTGAGGGTTCTTCCGTAAACTTATTCCAATGGGCACAGTCAACAAGTGCACGAAGGGCCTGGCCCAAGAAGTATCGGGGGGAAAGGCGATAGAACCCCAAAAACCCCAATCCGCATCATCGTGTTGGTCTCTCTCGTCTCCGCCGCCACAGAGACCACCACCTTCGATCCCTAGCTCCCTCGCCAGAAATGGCCTCCTCCTCGTCGTCGCCGCCGTCGTGGGTCGTCTTCAGCCGCGTAGCATTCGTGAGCGACGAGGTCGTGCCGGGCGACGTAACTTTCACCCTTTCTCAGGCCCCGCTCGTCTCCCATCTCACCATCGGGCAGCGCCTCCTCCCGGAAGCCATCACGCACAGCGACCCCAACAATCCATCCATTATCGCCGTCGACCCCTCGGGCGGCCTCTTCCTTGTCCAAGTTATACTGCGCAAGGCGAGTTCCGTGTCTCCTATCAGCGTCAGGGTCCCAGGCTTTGCGGCCACGGTCTCGAGCTCGCCCTTCGTGGCCTCCTACATCATCGTGGACCAGATTAACAACATCGCTCGCTGCCTCCCCAATTCCGAGATACTCGCATATCCGGCCAATGCCGGGATCCTTTTTATCCCATCCAACACAGGCGGCCGCTTCGTGGTCGCCCAGATCCGACTCATGGACGGCGGCGGCAACCGTGTCTCCCTCCTCCGCTTCGAATCCCACGTGGGGAGGTGGAGCATGGACCGGATCCGCCTCCCGACTACGCTCGATCGCTTCAACCCCGACTGCGTGCTCTCGCACAATGGCAGACTATGGTGGGTGGACCTCTCATACGGCCTCATCTCCTGGGATCCCCTCATCAAACCGCCGGCTCTCTCCTTTATCCAACTCCCGCCCGGCAAGTCGTTGCCAGCCAGAGATCCGGAACCGCCCGATATCCACAGGCACCGCTTCGTGAAGGTCAGCGGCGGCAATCTGAGGTTCGTTGACATGGACCATCGCAACGTAGACAACCTTGGCATGCGCAACCTCAGTGTGTGGACACTAGTAGCGCAGGCCGACAATTCAGACTCAATGCGGTGGGTTCCCAACTACGATAATATCACCTTTCTGCAGATTTGGGGATTGAAAGACTACAAGATCGCAAGGCTGCCTAAGACGTTGCCCGTCCTTGCTTTCTTCCACCCTAAGGCTCCCTGCATCTACTTCCGCCTGCAAAACTCCCTCTTTGGCGTCGATTTGGAGAAAGAAATCCTTGTCGACGTTCATAACTCCTACAACACTGCGCAGCCTTTACCTAACCTCGTCTCGAGTCAATCCTTCCATTCCTGGGAGCTGCTGCCACATCTGCCCACTCTGTCAGGTGATACACCACCACTCACCACCTACTGCTATTGTCTCTATTGCTTCTTATGACTATTTGTCTCCACTGCTTCCCATGAGTATAACCCTTTTTTGTTTACAGCTCAGAGAAATTCTGAACAAGGAGGTAGCGCGGGTGGTGGAGTGTTGTGTATCGCTCCAGATTTCCTCCAGGGGTATGAGAAAAAGCACATCCACTATATCCTGTGATTTCATTATTTCTTTCTTTTTTTTACACTGCTAACTTATTTTGTCACTCGCAGGATTTACTTATACAAGCAGTTTATGTCCCTATATCATGCCAAGATGCGTACAATACGCGTGCAAGTGGAAGATGTGACCGCATACAGTGGAGAAAAAGGCCAGACGATGAATTGTGCATCTCAAGCCATGGAGCATTGGAATACACATCATGTTAGTATTGATGGTTATCTGTTCTATTTTTTATTTGGATAAATAGTCAAATTAGTCCTCTATGTTTCACCTAAGACTCAATTTGATACATGTTTGATAAGATCGATCTATAGACAACTGCTCATTGAAACTTGAGATTGGCTATTCACCCCTTTTATTTCAATATGCTGGCATAACGCACAATAAAACCATTTATACCACTTACTATATGCAGGGCACCACATATGAACTTGATAAGACGGAGCACATGGATAGTAATGCATTTGAAACCTTCAACAGAACTGGCAGATTTAAAGTTGAGCTATCATACTTTCATGTCAATTTCTATGGTAAAATTTCTGGGGGTGAGGCGAAACAACTTTTCTTCGCTGAACTGAGTGGAGCAAAGGAGCCTGATAATGTTGTAACCGTTACAGCATTAGGCCATGATGAAAATGCAATAGCAGGTACCATCTTTACTTTAACGATTTTAAGCGTGATATAAATATACAGTTCTGATGAATGATATCTTTTTTCAGCCAGCAGCGGAGAGCATATTTGTATCTGTTGCTCTGGTCTTATGCATCCATACGCAATATCGTTTATGGGCCAGCGCGTACCCACTGGAACACATCAGCATCAATAGGTATGTGTTACGATGACTTTAAGTGAAACCAACTGTCCTTTTGAGTAAAATGCCTAAGATCAGCCTTCCTGCCTAACAGCCTAAGAATTTTTATTTTATTTTGATCATGATGGTTTAATCCATGTGGACAACACGGTTCTAGAACAAGCCAGAAATTTTATAAGTGAATGGCCCCTAGTTCTCAAAGTGAGTATATTTACATGGTTGAGTGAGAAACTCACACATCAGTAGTGGTTCTGCATGACGCATGACTTCACTGGTAGTGCATAGCATGGTGGATCTTGAACATGCTTTCTGTTTTTCTTGCTTATTTGGGTCCCCGACAGATGAGAGTAACACAGTTGGGAGATGGCTAGGTAGACACAGATTAGGGCATATTGTTACGCATCTTTTTCTTAGAGTTTAATTTCTAGTTATTTTGCTGGTTCAAAGCAACTTATACAAACTTATTAAGGAGATTACGAGTCAACACTTGTTGCCATAAGCAGAACTTTCTGCATATGTTTGATAGTCACATGAAACAGGATCGGTGGCAGCATTCCTGACCCGGGAACGCTGTCCTCGTCCTGAGAACGCGGGGTCATTTTTGTCCCCACCTTGTAAAAACCTCTTCGCAAGTAGCGTACCCCGTTCCTCGATCCCAGCGACCCGTATCTGGGATTTTTGCTTTCCTGATCATTCTGATGATCTACATTCAAATGCCCTTTCTTGTTTTTGTTAAGCTCTCTGCTATCTGTACTTTTCATGATGGTGATACTGTTTTTGGGGGTCTAAACGTAGGTGCGTGTAAAGCAATGGATGGAGGAGGGGATGCATCTGGCTCAGCCGGCCAGTCTGATCAGGTATAAGGGCATGTACAACGGTCTTTATTAGTAGTCTCTCTCTATTACCATGCAAGTAAATTTGATGACATGGAAGAAAGAGAAAGGAGTATGGTTGTTATGCATGACAATGGCTCAGAGTCGACTCTTAGCATTTATTAGAGCAAATTTTGTTGCATGGTGGTGAAAGAAAGGAAAGAAGAGTAAGAAAAAGTATTTTGATACATTAATGATTAGAGATCATATTGTCTCTAACTAATGTAGGATGGTCTCTAGATAACGTAGAGCTCATATCTGACTCTACCTTTGTACATGCCCTAAGAGAACTAGCCGGTTTTCTGTAGTCTTGGGCTTGATCTGATCTGTGCCAAGAGTTGTACACCTTTTATAGAAAGCCGACAAACAGATACAATGTGTTCATGCTGGGGATACCAGTTTTTTTTGTTTTGAAAATACTAGAAAAGATGCATGTCCGTTGTTATGGAAAAGAAAAGTGTCCGTGCATTGCACCAGTTTTTTTTTTAAAAAAAGAAAAAGGCCAGACGGCCCCGGCTTCTATTGAAAGCCCATAAGGGTGTTCAGGGATAAACCCTTCACAGCATTTTACAGCACAGGGAGGCAAAGCCTCACTAGAACAAAAGATAGTCTTAGCAAACCAGACGCAGCTGCCGAAGAAACAACTCTAAACATGAGAAAGGGTGGAACTATTTGCAGCATGCCAAAAGCAGAAAGAATCAGCCTATCCCTGTACTCCCGCCTCCCGCGATCACCACCTTCAGCTTCCCTACGATCGACTCCAGAAGATCAGGGTCCCAGCACGACCTAAAGCCTTCCACTGTGAAATATAAGATAATTTGAAATGGAAATACTAGGGGGGAATAAACCAATTGGGATCTGAAAACCATATTATTTCTGGTGATCCACAAAACCCAGCAAATAGCAGCAAGAAGGGCAGTCATAACTCTAATCTTCTTATGATTCATATGATCAATCAAAAGAAAGAAATCATCAAAGTTTTTTGGATTCACACCCCAGTCAAAAGCATCTCTGCAAATGCACCACACAAAAGAAGCTATAGGGCAGTCAAAAAGAATGTGCTTAGTAGTTTCTTTAACATCACATAAAAGACAATTCTCCAAGCCATCCCATCCTTTAATTTTTAATTGTTCACAAGATTGGATTCTATCTCTCATGGCTAGCCAAAGGAAATGTTTCATTTTCATGGGGCAAGGGCAAGTCCAGATCATTTGCATTCTTGTGTCACTGACCCCTCTAAAAGTAATAGCTCTGTATAAGGATTTGATGGTAAATCTCTTATTTGAGTTCAGTCTCCAGTTCAGAATGTCAGGGTCATCATTCAGGTCCAAGGACTCTACTATCTGATTAACCTGCCTCCATTGTTCTAACTCAATAGGTCCAAAAGATCTCCTAAAAGTTAAACCCCCAATACCAACTTGCTCCAACTCAGCAATGGATCTCTTGTTGATTGCAAATTGTAAAAAGCATAGCAAAGGTCACACTCAAAGGGCAAGGACCTGACCACACATCTAGCAAAAACATCACATGGGCACCCCTGCCCACTTGCCATTCAGTGACCAAATGCATCCATTTTCTCGAATTGAGCACCCCAGACCAAAACTGAGAGACTCTGTCAGGAAAGCACCGGAAAACCCCACCATGTTGGAGATATTTCTTTCTAAGCAACTCTGTACAAAGACTCTCATCAGTAGATTCCACCTTAAACAGCCACTTAGCTAGCAAAGCAGCATTCAAAGTCCTTGTTTCAGTAAGACCTAGTCCACCAAACTCTTTAGGAAAGGCTAAGTCAGACCACTTGACCATATGATATTTCCTCCCTTGTTTGTTACCTGCCCAATAGTATCTAGCTCTAATAGAATCAAAAGTATGGTGAATGCCTTCATACAAATGATAGAAACCCATGGCATAAGAAGGGATGGAAGAAAGACAAGCATTTATATGAACAGCTTTGCCAGCATGAGAAAGAATGTTTCCAGACCACACTCCCAATCTCTTCTCCATTTTCTGGGCAAGGAAAGCTAACTCTTGTTTCAGGATCTTATCTAGGCTTATAGGAAGACCTAGGTATTTCATAGGAAATTTGCCAATGGGGCAATTGAGCATCTAAGCAGCTCTGAGCTCTTCAGATTCATCTAAACCAACAGTAAACACCTCACTCTTATGGTAGTTAATTTTCATGCCAGCCATCTCTTCAAAGCAGTAAAGGATAAATTTTGTTGAGATAATTTGGGACTCATCAAAAGGGATGAAAATGACAGTATCATCAGCATATTGTAAATGAGTCAGACCCCCAGGGAACAAGTTAGGCACTAAACCTGACAGCAGGCCAGCTTGTTTAGCACCATTTAGAGCAGCAGCTAGAGCATCACTAACAAAATTAAAGAGGAGAGGTGAAGGGGGGTCTCCCTGTCTAAGACCCCTATAGGTTATGAAATCACTCCTCTCTCCATTAATGTTAATGCACACTTTACCCCCAACTACACAAACTCTAATCCAGTCAATCCATCTTTGAGGGAAACATTTTTTTTTCTAAAACCTCAAAAAGAAAGGACCAGCAAACTCTGTCATATGCTTTTTCAAAATCTATCTTCAGGATCACTCCTTTTAGTTTCTTCTGTTTCAGTTCATGGAGCACCTCCTGGATAATGACACATCCTTCCAAAATAAACCTTCCTGGAATAAAAGCAGTCTGGGTAGGAGAAATAACTGTTTGGGCCACCTCTGAGAACTTGTTGGTGATCACCTTGCTTATAAATTTAAAGCGATCATTCAGCACACAGATTGGTCTAAATTGCTTTATGTCAGTTGGGTCCTTGTTCTTGGGAATCAAGGAAATAACTCCAAAGTTCAACCTCTTCAGATATAGATTGTTATCAAAGAGCATCTCAAACAGGTCATTTCTAATCTCAGGCCAAAAAACTCTATAGAAATGAACATTGAAACCATCAGGACCAAGGGCAGTATTCAGTTTGGCTTCTTTAAGGACCTTGTCCAACTCATCTATACAGAAAGGTCTTGTAAAGTAGTCTTTTTGTTCCACTGACCTCTGGCAGAACAATTGTTGTCTGGCAAGGATTTGTAGTAATCTAAAATTTGTTTAGTTAAAAGCTCTTTATCAGATATCATCTGATCATCTATCTCCAGGGCAGTTATGGTACACCTCATTTTCCTGCCATTAGCAGTTCTGTGAAAGAATTCAGTATTTCTATCTCCCAACAGCAGTTCTTGATCCCCACATCTCTTATGCCAATAAAGTTCCTCCATCTCATAGATTTGCTCTAAGTCTTCCTCTATTTTGTATCTTTTCTCCCATTCCTCAACAGAAAGAGTTGTATCCATATCTTGAGAGTCCAGGTCCAATAACAAACTCTTCAAGTTTTGCTTAATCATATCTCTCTCTCTAATACTATTCAAACCCCATCTTTAAGGAATCTTCTCAAATCAGACTGTTTCCTATTCAAAAGTCTAAAATGTAACTACTGTCTCTAGGAATCGTTTTGTTCACCACCATCTCTCTGAAGCCTTCTGTAATTAACCAGGCTGATTCGAATATAAAATAACTGGGTCTCTTAGCAAGGTCATCTCCAGTGTCCAAGAGCAGGGGGTATGATCTGAACCAACTCTGAGAAGGGAGGAAAGAGTAGAATTAGGGAATTTATCTTCCCAGGAATCACTCACCAACACTCTATCTAGGACTTCTTGAGTAGGGATATCTTTCTTGTTAGACCAGGTAAACCTAGGCCCCCAACACTCTATCTAGGACTTCTTGAGTAGGGATATCTTTCTTGTTAGACCAAGTAAACCTAGGCCCACTTCTATAAAGGTCTCTAAGGTCAAAGTTAGAAATGAAAGAGTTAAAAAGCCCCATAGCTCTAGTGTCTAGATTAGTATTTGATTTTTCACAGGCAAATCTATACATGTTGAGATCACCTCCAATGATATATGGGTTTTGTCTAAATTGAATGTGCCACCTCAAATCTTCAAGGAAAACAGGTTTCAAGGAATCGGTAACAAGACCATAAACCCCTATAAATTCCCAACAGAAATTATCACTCTTATTTTTAACCAGACAGCTCAGAAAGAAAGCTCCCACATGATTTTCTAGAACCTCCATCAACTCAGCATTGATACCTATCAAGATCCCTCCTGAAGCACCTGTAGCTGCTTTCCAGGACCAGGAAAAACTTTTGTCACCTTGAAAGGAATTCAACTCTTTATCAGTAAAGCTCTCTTTCTTTGTTTCCTGTACACAAAGTAAGTCTACATCTCTTTCTTTGATCACCTCTTTAATTGTCTTCTCCTAGCTTTGTTCCCCAAACCTCACATTCCAAAAAAGACATCTCATTTTTTTCTTTTTTGGTTTTGAGCCACCTCTCTTTTTCAGCTCAGGGGTATTTAAACCCTCCACAATCACATCATTCTTATCATTACTTCTCATTTTAACAGTTATTGAATATATGCCCCTACTTCTCATTTTCTGAAATTTTTGGACCAAATTACCATGTCTTCTTTCTTCGTCCCCTCCACTCTCTCTTGTTCGTCTGCTCCCCACTATCCAGATCCGACCTGGTCTCAACCCATGCTCTTCCTTGCCGGCGGTAGAGATAGCTTGGACGGCAGCCATCCTCTACCTTTGTCGGCAAAGGCGGGTTCAGCACGGTGTGCCTCGTGCGCATCGCCAACGCCATCGCTGCTGTCAAGGTCCACCGCAGCAGTGAGCGCCTCCATCGCGTATTCTGCCAAGAGCTCAACGTGCTCGACGACCCTGTATGCCACCTGCACATCGTCTGCCTCCTCGCCTTCTGCGAACAACAAATTGTGTGCTGAACTCGACGTCGGCGTTTGCTCGAGCAGGTTGTGTGCTAGCATGCTTGCGTCTGCAAGCAAGCGTACATTTTCGTCAAACGAGATGACAACAATAAGGCCCTGCCTATTTAGTTCGTGAAAAGAAAATTTGAATCGGACGTTTGACCGGATGTCCAAGGGGTTTTTAGACACGAATGAAAAAACTAATTTCATAACTCGCTTGGAAACCGCGAGACGAATTTATTAAGCCTAATTAACCCGTCATTAGTACATGTGGGTTACTGTAGCACTTATGACTAATCATGGACTAATTAGGCTCAAAAGATTCATCTCGCGATTTCCATGCAAAAAGTGTAATTAGTTTTCATTTTTTATCTATATTTAATGCTCTATACATGTGTCCAAAGATTCGATGTGACGTTTCTGAGAAAAAAAATAGGAACTAAACCAGACCTAATGGTGAGAGAAGAAAGGTCTCCTGTAAAAATTCTTTCTTCCCCACTGCTTCTTTTGTTCTTCTTTTCTCTCTTTATCCCAACCTTGCTTGGTTGGTTCTTCACAGGGGTGGATAGCGAGCCAACTCGGCTCGGCTCGGTCAAGCTTGTTAGGCGTAACGAGCTAAAAACCCAGCTCGGCTCGGCTCGTTTGAAAGCTCGAGCTAGCTTGTTAGGCTCGCGAGCCAACCCATCCAAACCATCCAACCTGGCGGCTGGCGATGGTGGTGGCGGGCGGTGGCTCATTGGCGCGGCGCGGGCGGAGCCCTAGGCTGTGTGGGTGTAGCGGCGGGGTGGGGAGGAAGATGCGGACGGAGAGGGAGGAATTGGGGTCGATGTGGAGGTCCTTGGAGGCGACGCCGTGGAGAAGGCCGCGCGACAGGAAACCCCAAACCCCGCCGCATCGTCTTCCCCTCCGCCGCCGCGACGAACGACTAAAGCTTGAAGAAGACGCTGTAGATCTTCACGCCAACGCCCCGCATTCACCTCACCTCACCTCTCTCTTAAATCCACACATCCGACGAGCGAACCCACGCCGCCCGCTTGGATCTGCAAATCCCGCCGCAGAAGACCCGGCTCCATCGGCGTCGTGGCCTCGTCCGCGCGGCAGGAGACCCCGAACACCAACGCATCATCTTCCCCGCGCGGCAGCTGGCGGCGGCGGTGAGGCAGCTGGCGGCGGCGC